>NW_007729445.1:117853-146249 GCF_000696425.1 Galeopterus variegatus | reverse complement strand
CTTGGAGACATTTTATTTGGCCTCATCATGAAGACTAAGGACTATTTTTTTTTAACTAATGAGAGTTTTGATTAGAATATCATGCTTAAGACACTGTTATGTGTATGAGTCCCTTGCTTAAAAAAAAAATGTTTCAGTCTATTGGTGAGGATGTGGAGAAACTGGAACCCTTGTGCATTGCTGGTGGGGATGTAAAATGAGGTAGCTGCTGTGGAAAGCAGTTTGGTGGTTCCTCAAGAAGTTAAACAGAATTACCAGATGATCCAGCGATTCTACTTCCAGATATATAACCAAAAGAATTGAAAGCAGGAACTCAGGCAGATACTCATACACCAATATTCATAGGAGCTTTATGCACAACAGCTGTTAGATGGAAACAACCCAAATGTTTCAACAGATGAATAAACAAATGAATCAACAGATGAATAAACAAATTGGGTATATACATACGATAGAATCTTATCCCTCCTTAAAAGAGAATGAAATTCTGATATATGCTACAACATGAACGAAACTTGAAAACATTGTTAGGGCCGGCCCGTGGCTCACTTGGGAGAGTGTGGTGCTGATAACACCAAGTCAAGGGTTAAGATCTCCTTACCAGTCATCTTTTTTTTTAAAAAAAAAAAACATTATGTTAAGTGATACAAGCCAGACACAAAAGGCCAGATATTGTATAATTCCACTTATTTGAGGTACCTTGAATAGGCAAATTCATAGAGACAGGAAGTAGAGTAGAGGTTATCAGGGACTGGGGGTGGGTGACGGAGAATGAGGAGTGGTTGTTTAATGAATAGAGTTTCTGTTTAGGATGATGAAAAAGTTCTGGAAATGGGTAGTGGTGATGGTTGCACAACATTATGAACGTACTTAATGTCACTGAATTATACACTTATAGATGATTAAACTGGTTTTATATTGTGCATATTTTACCACAATAAAGAAGATTCTGTCCAGAACCATCGTGAGATAATTTAGGAAGGTCTTTAAAGAGCAAAAGAGCAGTGTCCTCAGTTTTAAAACACTTTTTTTTAAAGGCAAATAACCTTCCCCAATTTGTCCATCTTTACTGCTTAGAAAGAGCTTCTGCCACCCATTTCCTCCCTGCCTCTAGTGACCTGGAAGTCGTGCAGCTATTGCCAGCAAGACTGAAAATTTGCTGCTGGTATCTTGTAGTTCTTGGCAATCAAGTGAGCCTGCATGAGACAAGTATGGCCAGTTGAAAAAATCAGTATCAGCCACAGTTCCATTTTCGGTCAAAGCTGTCAAGCACATCAAACCAAAATCTTTTGGCAAACAGGATTTCTTAGACGTGTATGGAATCTTGTATTGAACCAAGTCCCTTTGCTTGCTCAGCTCTGCCACTGATAGGGGTATTCTGGAGAGAATGTCAATGGTTCCCATACCCAGAGTCCGGCAAAGGTGTGTCCAGAGTGACTATACATTGGTTCAAGCTTGAAGGATGGAAAGATGTTGGGAAGCAAGCAGAGGTTAACCTTAGGGAGTAATGAAACTTGGCCTAGGCATAGAATTTTCTAAACATTAAGTAGGCATAGAATTTTCTAAACATTTAAACACTTAAAAATAGCCCCAAATTCACATCTGTTTAAAGATGAGATAACCTGAGACCCTGGCCCTCCCTTTCCTCTAATGGATAGGCTTCTGGGAGGACTGTGAATACTTTGGAATTGTGTGCAAAATTGCATATGTATGTATGTTTTCTGAAAAGGAGATGCGTAATTGCCTATTATATTCTGACAGGGTTGTGCATAAATTTAGAGAGCTCATGTAGTGTCCTGGGTATGGCTACTGTGATCAAAAACAGAATCTGAAATGATAAGACTACTTGGATTATTCCTCATGAAGGCAGAGACAAATTCTTCCCATGCCTTTTAGGCTCCACAGAACATCATGAGTGCCACATACAGCAGGTGACTCTAATGTGTTTCGCTGGCATTAGAGAAATGAAACAAAGGTGACAGGTATTTTATTTCTTCTTGTTCAGTGTGAATGATCTGAATTCGACCAGGATGAGCAGGGAAGACTCATTTGAAATCTTGTGCTTTTCTCCACCGTGGCCTTCTTTACGATGCATCAACAGTTCCCGTAGCCCAAATCATTACCCATACGACAGCACCAGGAGGCAAGTCTGTCAGTGGGACAGACCAGCTGTCCCACAAAGGAATGAGGAGGCTGCAGGAGAAGATGAGAAAGGCTGGGGGTGGCATGGCACCTGTTGTGAAGTTCAAGGGAATGAATTACACTGAAGGCAGCTAACAGCCCAGCAGCCAGGGGACCCTGTGCAGAAGACAGACAAGTAGGCCATTCTTTGATTTATTCACATATCTATTTGGGCTTCATCCTGGTCAGGGAGCTGGGGTTGGCTTTCCTGGAAAGGAAAAAATTGAATGGAGGCTGAGGTCATATGTAGGAATTAAATGGAGGAGAGGGGGGTGATCAGAATGGGGTATGCAAATGGCCTGTGCGGAGGGGCATGTGGCCACTGCTGGATCTGAGCCAAGGCCCAGCGGCCAGGACAGGTGAGAGTGATGGTGGTGCCATCAGGCAGGTAAGGGCCAGATCTGGCAGGCTCTTGCAAGAAGCCATCATTGTCCCTCCAGCTATATTACAGTCCACGCTTCTCCTTGACGATACTTTTGGATTCATGCCAACCAAGACATGGAGCTTTTAGAATGTTATCTAATCATACCCTCTCTTTAGTTTCCTTTTAATTCTCCATCCAATGTGACAAGAAACACCTCCTTTGTTCTGCTCTGGCTGCAGAGGCGTCTGGTCTGGGGAGAGCTAGAGGTCTGGAGTTAAATCCTGGCTCTGTGCTTGCTCTCTGTGATCTTGGCTAAGTTTGTGAACCTCCCTGTGCCTCTATTTATTTCTTAGCTGCAACAAAGATGGTAGAGATTATATAGGTTTGCCCAGACCAGAAGCTAGAAGTTAGGGGAGGAGGCAATTGGTGAAACTTGCTTTGTTGTTTACTATAGGCAGCAGCTAGTCCACTTCCCTGGCATTGGTGATTCTGTCCTGTTTACAGATAGCAAGGAAGCTGTGTACAGTGTCATGTGTCACTGCACAGCGTTTCAGGCAGGGCCCAGCAGAATCCATAGGCACCACCAAGGAGACTGTGGCCAAGGCAAGTGAGCGATCATGCAAGGCCACACACTGTGTCCATAAGGAGACTCCTTACTGCTTTTTAATTGATTTGAGAACTTATATACTTAAACAGAAAAATGTTGAATGATGGTAATTAAAATTATTTTCAAATGCTCTAGCTCTTCTGCTTATTCCTTTTTTCCGCTCCCTGACCAAATGGAGGAAAAGAAACTGCCCTGCTGACTGGAAGCTGCTGTCTCAAGGCTTCTGCATGTTTCACGCTCCCTCTGTCAGTGGGCCACTTGGGTGCCACAACCCAGTTCACCCAGCCCCACAAGCATCTTAGCTGCTTCAAGCAATTACTTGCAGAGACTGTCTCAGAGATGAGATGTCAGACATTAAGTGAGGTGCTATTGCTGCAGGTGACAGTCACACAGAGGAATTTGCCTACACTGAAAACATTTGAGATTGAACCAGGACAGGGGCACCCAAAAGAGAGGTACGTGAAAGATGCAAAAGCAGGATCAGCTGGACACTTGTGGAGACATGAAGCCAGAGTGGAGGGCTGGGATTGGGGTCTCAGCTTGAGGCATCAGGTATGGAAAGTGGTAGGTCCTCATGGGTATGGAGTCCACATGGAAAAAGTCAACTGAGGGATTCTTCACCAACTGCAGTGTCCCTGTGAAGAGAAAAAGGTGGGGGGTGTATAAACATGAAATTCCTCAGCAGGGAGCCAGTTTGTGGTGGACACCTAGAGCACCCACTTGAAATGACATAGTGGCAACCAGCACCACAGCTGGAGGTGTCCAGTGTGGCAGCCTGCTGAGCAGAGACAGGTGGAACAGCCTGCAGAGCACGTGCACAGACATGGGGTGCAGCCCGCCAGGGGGAGGCTACTTGAGTGCCACCACTGTGCTCTCACACTGGGCTGGAGACACCTGTGCTGCCTCTCAGACCCCCAAGGTGCCCAGAGAGCCATCGGCAGTACCAGCAGAACACTATGAAGGATACTAACATTTATAAAACAAATGTATTTCACAGGGCCTAGCTTCCAAAGCCCTGTACTTTCACGTATAACCCAACTTTTTAGAATTACATATAGAAAGGTTAAGCTTGCAAAAGACAGGAAACTTTCCCCAGGCTAGGTTGTAGATAAAGAATTGTAATACAGCAAAATTGCTGGCTCAAAAGACAGATGTCCTTGGTGCATTTTAACCCACTGATTGATATGTTGCAAAGTTTACTTGATTGTTATGTAAACATACTGAGGAAACTGCTGTAGGAAAAGACAGTGTTTACTAAGAACAAGCTTTTGTTGGTGGATCCGCTTAACCTTTTACAAATTGCATTATGGAATGTCACTTTGTTTATTTCACTGATGTTACTAGTTTCCATTTGTTAGAACTATACTTAGCCATAACTCTGCCCATATCCTTGTTCTTTGTACTGATTAGATCAACTGAGTTTTCTTGTGAAACTTCCTGGTCTTTACAATAAAAGGGAGAAGCTAACTTTCAATTGGGGCTGTCACATTCAGTTTTCTCCTCCTAATGGGGAGATTACTGAAGTGCAGTCCTTCCAGACCGCTCAATGCACACATAGTGCTTTGAGTAATCGAGTAATTCATTTTTACATCTCCGTTACACAGAGGGAAGTGTAACAAATGGTGCCCCTTGTGAGGCATTCTACTCCATGATCAGAGACTGACCTGCCAAGCCTCAGAAAGCAAAAGGACATCCACTACTTATCCTGGCAAGGGAATCCCGGTAAGGGAGACTCACCCTGGTAAAGGGGGTCACAGGTGGCTTTCGATAGTGATTGCACACCTGCGGCAGTGTCTAGCTAGGGCTTCACCCAGACGTTTTGCTTTCTTACTCCTTCAATTTTCTATCTATTCTTGTGACTATTGGTAACTCACTGTCTAAGAAGGAAATTCAACATAGGTCACAACTTCAATGTCTCCTTAGGCAGTATGTTATAAAGTAACTAATTATCAGCTAACTGAATTATGATTAATTATTAGACAATATTGCCCTTGGTACCCTGAAGAAGGAAGTCTTGATATTGAGGATTGGGAATTTATTGGTTGCTGCTTAAAAAATCCAACCAGTCCTGTTAAGGCTTCCCATGTAATGGTTTGGAATTTATGTCAAATTGCTTTAAAAACTATTCAGGACCTTAACAAAAAACAAAGACATGTTCATGTCACCGAAAAAGGATAAAACTTAATCTTTGCCAATGACTGAAAAAACTTTAAATTGGATAATCTAAAGTGAAAAAAATAGTTAATATTTCTTTGCAATGTTGGTTTTGTTTGAACATGTTTTCTTTTCTTATCTGCAAAATGCTTCTCTTCTCTCTTAAAAACAGTGGTTCTTTTCTTATCAGCATGTGTTTCTCTTCTTTGCCAAAGACTCTCAGGCTTTATGAGAAAAGCAGCCATGGCGCCAACCAGACCTCCTTTTGGGTCTACTGTCTTTCTCCTAAAAACCTCAAACGTCAAATGGCTTTCATTAGCTCAGCCCTTAAGCTCAGTAACCCATTTAAGAAACAAAAACTAGACTAAAATCTATCTGTTTAACTAGATGGTCTCAAATTTTCTGGCATCCAGCTGGTTATCTTGAACAGACTTCTAGATTTTCTTCTAGGCTCATCTATGTATTTCTTCACTATATCCTATGGTAGAGTTCTGTGCCATCTTTTTTTTAAAAGAAGAAAACTTTTTCTGCATCTCCTTGAAAAGTCCTGCATACTTTGCTTTGCCATGTAAATTTGTTACACAAGTGTGAAGCGAGGCTGCCCTGTGGTCTCATGAGGTCACCAGTCCCACATGGAGATGCCCACAGAGGGACATCCTGCAGCCTGTGTGCTCCCTGCCCTCGCGTGCTCTCTGACAAAAGGGCATAAAGTGTCCTGTCGTCCAGGCGCATGAAAAGAAGAAACCCCCATGCGTGTCCCTCCTGTGATGAAGTGTGCTTTGACCAGGCACATTTGAACCTAAAACAGCGAGAAGCCCCATAAACGTAGATGCAATCCTACTGGTTTTGCAGAGAAATTGCCTACAATACTCAGGCAAGGAACAGCATTGCATGTGAGAGAGAGAAAGAGAGCATGTAAGTTATGGCAAGTTGTCAGGTCTGTTTTGTTTTTTTTTTCCCTAAGGGTTTACACTTACAATCACTTCAGCTTACTGCTGGAACTGTTCAGTGAAGAACAGCAAAATAGATAAGATAAAACTTTTAAATAGAAGATAAAAATATTTGTTTAATCACCAAAGAGCTGAGATATATAATTTGATTTTAGAACTTGCCTGCTGGACTCATTTTTTTTTAAAACATTACAGTAAGTAAATGAATGGATTATTAACTAATGTATTGATCAGTAAGAAGTTGAACATGTAACATTCACTTGAAAATCATAACAGAAAATCTGATTTTAATAAAAACAACTTCTACATTGTACAATAGGTTCATTAAAAAGAAAACCTCCTCCATGTATAATTATATTTGAATGCAGTTAAACGGATTTGGGTTTAACTTTTGGCTACTTTGGGGCAGAAGAACTAATTGGGGGGCATGGATTTAATAGGTTTCCTATACCGATACCATATCTTAATGCAAAGAATTTTCAGGTAGGATCAGAAAGTGACAGTTAAAATTTTTAAGTAAAGAAGGGTAAAGAGACCAGCTCAAGGTCAAAATAAGTAGAGGGTATATAATGTAGGAGTTTGCCCTGGGATAAGACCAGAGACTAAAAAAATTGAGGGGAAGAAAAATTCTAATTCTTAAATGGGGTATTTTATCTTTTTGTGTAATTCATCCCTTATTATTTCTATAAAGAAGCCTGCTACTTGTTCTAGTTTTGCTGACTTTATGGATGCCTGTATACTTTTCTTTACTTGTTGACTCTCCTCACAGATCTTACATACAGGAAATGTATATCCTTTCATGCTCCTTGGAAAACCACAATCAATTCTGTTTGGTCTGTCTCTGGATAATTTTAAGATCTCTTTGGTTCTGATGTTCTGCAGTTTTGTTACACTGTATCTAGATGTGATTTTTTTTTTTTTTTTATCTTTCGCAAATCCGAGAATTTCTTTCTTTCTTCCATTTTGGAAAACTTTCAGCCATTATCTGTTAGAATATTGCCTCAGTCTCTTTTTTTTTTTTTCTTCTTGAACTTCTATTATGAGTAAGAAGGGGCACTGCATAAAGTTAATGGAAAAAATGAATTAAAAGATAATACAAATCTTTTCATGAACTTTTTGAAGTACACTTGTATTACATTTTCTTATTCTCTCCTGAATCTTTCTCAACCTCTTTCATATTTTCCATCCTATGCTGCATTCTTGGCAATTTCTTCAGGTTGTGTTTTCCAATTCAGTAACTCTCTCTTTAGCTGTTTAACTCATCGATGGCACTTTTTTTTTTTTTCCTTTTTGTCTTTTTTTTTTCGTGACTGGCAACGGATCGCAACCCTCAGTGCCGCGCCCGCACCTCGCTCAGCCAGCGAGCAGCCAGTCTGCATGTGGGATCCGAACCCTCGGCGGGAGTGCCACCGCGCTCCCAAGCAGCACACTGTAGCAGTGCGCCACCGGGCTGGCCCATCAATGGCACTTTTAAATTTAGGAATATATTTTAATTTTCAGAAGTTTTATTTAGTCCCTTGTCATATCTGTTTGCTCTTTCTTTGTATTCGAATAGGTTTAAATTAATCTTTTGTTTTAAATAATGTAAACATATTTTATAATCTTTCTGAGAATCATAGTGTTTTCTGTAGTTCTTAGAAGTCTAACTTGTGGTTTGTTACACTGTTGGCTTCCACTCACTCACAGAACCTTGTTCTTCTTGTATTTTGCAACTTGGGGTTGTGAATTCTTCTGCAGAAAGCTGAATCCTCTGAAACCTAAGTTGGAATGTGCCCCTCCCTCCAGAGCAGTTTTACATTTGCTTCTACAGGAGCCCCTGGGATTATTTCTGGCCAGAGGCCAAGTTTTTATGTAATGCCTGTCATAATAAAACTAGAAAAAAATAGAATTGAATGTTAATGTTCTGGAAAGAGAAGTATTTTCTCAGCTTAGAATCGGTAGAAGAAACCCAAAAGACTAATTATTAAAAACTTTAAAACCTCTCCATGTCAAAAGAAAAAAATATACACAATAATCAAGACAGTGTAAGGCTAAGGATAGTATGTAAATCAATTGAATAGAATTGAGAATCCAGAATAAATCCTCACATTTATGGTCAAAAGATTTTTAGAAAAGGTGCCAAAACAGTTTAATGGTGAAAGAATAGTCTTTTCAACAAATAGTGTTGGGATAACTGCATCATCACATGCAAAAAAATTAAGTGGAACCCCCACCTCATACCATATATGAAAATTAACTCAAAAGGATGGATCAAAGACCCAAATATAAGAGTTAAAACTACAAAACTCTTAGAAGCACAGGAGCACATCTTCATGAGTTTGGATTAGGCAAAGTTGTCTTAGATATGACAACAAATGTTTAAGCAACAAGGGAAAAAGGGGATAAACTGGACTTCATCAAAATTCAAAACTCTTGTGCTTCAAAGAACATCATGAAAGTAAAAAAGACAACCTACAGAAAGGGAGAAAATACTTACAAATCATGTATCTGACAAGAGACTTTTATCTGGAATATAAAAAGAACTCTTACAATTCAATAAAAAGACAAATAACTCACTTTAAAAATGGGCAAAGGATCTGAAGAGAAATTTATCCAAAGGGGATATACAAATGGCCAACAAGCACTAAAGCAAATGAGGAAGCAGATCACCTTTCTGTAATGCAAAACAAAGTCTCAAAAAAAAAAACAAAAAAAAAAGATTCTGGACTAGCCAGAGCCACAGGTGAAAACTGCATTCATTCCAATTTTCTGTAATCATGGAATACACTTATAGAGTCTACCTAAGCAAAGATGCCTATCACACATTCATTCTTTAAATATTTATTGAGTACCTACTATGTGAGGGATAACCAAAACCAGAATCTCCCAACCCAGAATTCCTCTCCACAATGGTGGTAGAGAAAGAAAACACTTTTTTGTTTTTAATTGAATAAGCATTAAACCAGAAGGTGATGCACATCACAGGCAATCTGCTCAAAATTGCAAAGACAGAAATCTCACCCTTTTGTATAGCCAAGCAGACACAACCTATTACATACATATTTTCAAGATAAATAACTAGTCCTCAAGTCAAGAATTTGACAGCACTATTTGTCACACATGGTTCATCCTTACTTTATCTAGTAATTGGGATGATCCTCTGTGTTGGCTAATTGGCTTTATCCAGAGGAAAAACAAACTCCTCACATCTTAATGACAGGAGATAGTTATGCAACTTAGAGGAAGGTCGCCCAGTGAAGTTAGACTCCTACCCTCCCACAAAAACTGGGCGATACGGGTACTATCTCCCTTGATATTCATGTTTTAAAGAGATGGCTCCCAGGTCCTAGAGAAAGACAGTTCTAGGTCATAAAGCAGTCCCCCAAACCTAGCTAGTCTTCAAAAGGATTTATATACATTTCAAAGAGAGGATAAGGTACTTACAGTCATTGCCAGTTTTCTAAAGGAAATGCTCCAAGAAAAGGGGAGGAAATTCTGAACGCTTATTTTAAACTGGAGAATTAAGCCTTTTATTTCTAATTTGTATTTTTGTCCTTATACTCCCCTAACATTACGAACACAACCTTTTGATAACAAGGCTGAGTTTATTGCTGGCCTCAGTGAGGGAGAACATGACCTAGTAAAGCTTTAGTAGTGGCTGGGAGCCGGAAGGCAAGGTCGGAATTCACTGAGAACTCAAAGTTTGATTTAAGACAGGTCTTTCAAAGCGGGTTTTAGTTAGGATCGAGTAAGGACTGGCGGAAACAGCAAGGTTTCGAACTGAAGTATTCAAAGAATCTTAAGGCATAAACTGTGTTTTCCTCTGAACAATGGATGGGTCTCTGGGGACGTTCCATAACGAGCACTCAGGCCATTCGTCTGCGTCGGAGACGCCTGGACAAACAAAGCCGTGCGATGCAGCCGGTCAGGAGCGGCTGCAGCCGCACTGCGCGCCCGGACCGCAGCGGAGGCGGGGCCCTGCCGAGCTCCCCGCAGCTCCCGTGCGGGGCCGCGTCTGCCTCTCCACTTCCTAACTGCCTTCAAGCTGAGACATCAGTCTTTTTCCTGCCTTCAGACTCAAACTGAAATATCAGCTCTTTTGGAGTCTCAAGCTTGTTAGCCTTTGGACTAGAACTACACCATCAGCTCTCCTGGATTTCCAGCTTGCCAACTGCAGATCTTGAGACTTGTCAGCCTACATAATGAGAGCCAATTCCTTAATACATTTCTTTCTCTCTCATTTCTCTCTCTCTGTCCTTTCTCTCTTTCTCTGTCTGTCTCTTTCTCTGTGTGTATACAAACAACAAGTTCTGACTCAGTGATTAGTTGTTATTCATTGATGCAATACATTTCCAATGAGCACCTATCATAAGCCTGGTATTTTTACAGGTACTAACATAAAAACATGTTCTATAAACTCCTCATATTTGCAGCTAAGTGTTATTCAATGTTCCATATAATCCCTTCTTTAAAAAGTAATACATGCAATAGGATCAATGATACATTCATGAGGAAGTAAGACCATAAGTAATGGGAGTTGGTGGCTTATCTCTTTCGTCTGTGTGTATATGTGTATACACACACACGTACTTTAGTTCCATTTCGCTGGAGAACCCTTACTAATACAAATACCGACCATAAATATTTCAAAGCCTTAATCTTATTGACCTATATTCATATTTTTTTTAAAATATGATCTGCTCTGAAGATTTCTTACTCTGTCTATATTTGCTGGCGGGCCAGGTCCAGTGGGTGTCGGCGACGGCGAGGGTGCCGGCTGGGAGGTGAGTACGCGGCCCGCCGGGCCCGGCCCGGCCCCTCGCCGCCGCCTCCCGGCTGTCCGGAGGAGCAGTGGGCTTCAGGGATGCGGGGCCGGGGGTCTGGGTGGTGCGAGGCCCGAGGGACAGGCCGGATCCACGCGGCCCCGGATGCCCACGTCGGGGAGGGGACGTCCGGCTGAGGAGGGGCTGGACTCTGGTTGCTGTAGTTTATTCTGCATCGTCTTTGGAGGGGCAGAAGGGGCCAGGACGCCGGAGGTGGCTAGGTGGCTGCCTTGGGGACTCGGGCAGGGTGGGGGCGGGTGCCGTCAGAGCGGCGAGGACGATGATGGCTTTAAGACCAACTGGAAAACCAGGATCCGCATGACTGTGGACGGGGCTGCGGAGAGCAGGGTCTCCTCGGGAAGGGCCCTGGCACTATAAACCTGGGGACCCGAGGAGCTGCCGACGTTAGTGCAAATGCTGGCCGCACATAGAGGCGGCCGGAATGCCATTGAGCTACAATGGGATGCACGACTGTCACCGGGCCGCACATAGCCCTGTCGCCATGATCAGTGCCTCCTCTGCCATAATCATGCAAAGTAGGAAATCGTACTCAGAACCCACTTGATTGACTCAGAGAAATCACTGCCAGCCTGCCTGTGAGGACTCACGTCCCCTCCAGGGCCCCATTGGCAGAGGTTTGGGAAAGTCAAGGCAGGGGGAACGGGCATCAGGCTAGAAGAGCCACCTGCGCCTTTTCTCTCCTGGCTGGGGCTGGAATCACTGATACGTCTCCCCCCAGTGTATCCTTTACTTAGGCCTTGTCAGTATTCTCACAGTTTACTGGAGTCTTCTTTAGGTGACATTGCTTGAGATTCGTAAATGCTGTTTTTACAATTGAACTCTCCAGGACAGTCTTCATGTTGGGGTGTAAGGTTAGGGCAATTGTTGCAATCCTGCCCAAGCAGCCAATTGTTTGCTAGGGCTAAAGGTAGGGCTAGGGCCATAGACCCTTCAAACCTGTCCTACAGACTGGGCCAGAAACCCCTTGCGTGCCTGGCTGGGTCACTCGACCCCTCACACGCAGGTTCACGAGCTAGGTAATTGGGAGAGATCCCCGGAGCCATTGGCAGACGACATGAACTCAGCCCTCAGCAATGACAGCTTACAGCACCAGTGTCCAGCAAGGGGGGGCGGGGGTTGAGGGGAAGCCCTGCTGTGGAGCAGAGCCACTGGTCCTTTATACTTAAGTCTGATAACCCAGAACACCTGGGTGTGAATCAGACAACCCAGGAACACCTGGGTGCACATGCGCAATTACATTAGACGATAACCAAGGAACACCTGGGCACACAGGCATATTTACATCAAATGCTCGGCAAGATTCCGAACCCTGGAGGGACTGACCATTTGTCTTCACTTTCCCTACAGGGGGCTGGTGGTTGTAGGGAGCCATAGAAGATGATGACAAGTTCTGTTCTAGACATGTCATTGAGTCCGAGGTGATATCTGAGATCTAGCTGAAGGAGGTTAGAAGGAAGGTGGGTGCTTTTGATGGGTGGAGACTTGGGAACCAAAGCCAACTTGGAAGACTAAGGTAGTTTCCAGAGCAGGTCAGGGGTGAGTGAGCCCTGAGGAGAAAGCATGTATTCAGGGGGTCTGGAGAGAGTACTAGCAAAGCAGAAGAAATGGAGATGGGGTGGGAGTAAGGAGCCGGAGGACAGGAGGCCTGGGGGTGGGGTGGGTGAAATCTGCATGCCCACTGCAGTAGCAAGATCTCGGGAGTAAAGGTGGCTTTTTACATTTGGCAGGACTGAGGTGAGAGTGTTGAGTAGTTTCATTTGAGTCCAGAGTCCCACCAGGCCCAGACTCAAGTCCCAGCCACTGCTTACCTTGTTAGTTCTTCATCTGTGAAATGAGGATCATGCTAGCACTGTTGCCTGTGCCTGGGAAGCTAGTGACAACTAGCCAGCCAGTTTCAGACACAGCTGTGAGCACTTGACAAGCTGCACTCATTGAAGCCTTCCACAGAGTGGGAGAGCTAAGGTCCAAAGAAATCAAATGACTTGCTCATGGTAACACAACAACCTGTAAAGCTGTGAAACTTGCATTGTTTCAGTAGAGAAATAGTAATTCAAATTATGAGCCATTTAGTGGTGTTGGAAATGGTAATGGATGGTGAACTACTTTTCCAGGAAGTTTTCTTCATGGAAAGTATTTATTTAGTTGGTTGTTTTCAAAGGCAGCAATGATTCTTTACGGTTTGCTCCCAGGGTCAGTCATGTGTTTCATTTTAATTATCTTGCTTCCTGATCAAAGTACTAGACATGATTGTTGCCATAAATTCTATTACAGTTTGGGGGTCTGTGTCTGTAAGCAAATTAGAAAATGACCTCGATTAACAAATTACTGCTTTGATGTATTTCACTAATTATAACTTTAATCATTTATGTTTTTCATTGGAGGGACATCTTAGTAATATTTTCTCATGCAAATATTGTCTTATGAAAATGCATCAGGACTTCAGAAAACTGTGCTAAGAAGTGAAATGATTTGAATCTTTACCTGAGAAAAGCTAGGTTGCTAATCAGTTTATATCCTCCAAGGAACTGAAATAATCCCTTTAAATTTTAGTCCTTTTACTTCAGTAGGTTGCTCACGCATGAGATAATTCTTGTTTTTGTTTTCAAAGCTGTTTTTGGAAAGAAGAAAGATGGAAAGTGGTGCAGTTCTGCTGGAATCCAAATCCTCACCACTTAACCTTCTGCATGAAATGCACGAGCTACGCCTTCTCGGTCACTTGTGTGATGTGACAGTCAGTGTGGAGTATCAGGGCGTCCGTGAAGACTTCATGGCCCACAAAGCAGTGCTGGCAGCCACCAGCAAGTTTTTTAAGGAAGTATTCCTCAATGAGAAGAGTGTGGGTGGTACGAGGACTAATGTGTATTTAAATGAAGTGCAAGTTGTTGACTTTGCTTCATTTCTTGAATTTGTCTACACTGCAAAGGTACAGGTGGAAGAAGATCGGGTGCAGCGAATGCTGGAAATGGCCGAAAAGTTAAAATGTTTGGACTTATCAGAAACTTGTTTTCAATTAAAGAAACAGATGTTAGAGTCGGTGCTTTTGGAGTTGCAGAATTTCTCAGAATCTCAGGAGGCAGAGGTGAGCAGTGGCTCCCAAGTCAGTGTTGCTCTGGACTCCAGGGCAAGTGAGGCCCTGGACAGTCCTCAATCCAGTGTCCTTGCGGATTCCTCAGACTACCCGGTAGAGAGAATCAGCAACGGCATGTCGCCAGATATGTCACTGAGGAAGTCCAAGGAGAAACTAGACAAGAAGAAAGAGGTAGTTAAGCCTCCCTACCCTAAAATCAGAAGAGCTAGTGGAAGGCTGGCTGGAAGAAAAGTATTTGTGGAAATCCCTAAAAAGAAATACACAAGAAGACTTCGAGAGCAGCAGAAAAGTGCTGAGGATGATGATGTGGGGGACTGCGGGTGTCCCCAGGACCAAAGCCCAGGCAGTTCTGCAATAGAGATGGAGCCAGTTACAAAAGACGAGGGCTGCAGTGCTGGTGCGGACTTGGAGGAAGTGTTGCCAAAAGCAGGGGAGGAGGAGGAAGAGGAGGACGAGGGGGAGCAGAAGAAGAGCAACTTCAAGTGCACCGGCTGCGAGAAAGCCTTTCTGTATGAGAAGAGCTTCCTGAAGCACATCAAGCACCAGCATGGAGTAGCCACCGAGGTGGTTTACCGCTGTGACACCTGTGGCCAGACCTTCGCTAACCGCTGCAACCTGAAGAGCCACCAGCGCCACGTGCACAGCAGCGAGCGCCACTTCCCCTGCGAGCTGTGCGGGAAGAAGTTCAAGCGCAAGAAGGACGTGAAGCGGCACGTGGTGCAGGTGCACGAGGGCGGCGGCGAGCGGCACCGCTGTGGCCAGTGCGGCAAGGGCCTGAGCTCCAAGACGGCGCTGCGGCTGCACGAGCGGACGCACACGGGCGACAGGCCGTACGGCTGCACCGAGTGCGGCGCCAAGTTCTCGCAGCCCTCGGCGCTGAAGACGCACATGAGGTACGAGGGGCGGCCACCTGGGGCCGCGGAGACAGGCTTCCCAGAACGGGGCCGGTTACTGCGACTGCCTCTTCTGGAAACGCATGGCGAGGAATTGAGGCCGTTCTAGCATTCGGACCAGGGGGGCCACATCTCTAGACTCCCCACTTAATTTGTTCCCCAAAAGCTGGGAGGCTATTGAGACAGCTTTGAATTCTTTCAAGGTAGAGAAGCGGTGACAGGTGGCTCTTCTTCACCTGTTCCGGAACTCCCTAGCGTTCCTGCAGCCCTCAGGCCAGTGGGGGCCCGCACCTGCCTCCTGACGCGTTCCTAGAGCTGCCTGCTGCTGCCCAGGGCCGCTGACAGCGCCAGTCCCCTGGTCTGCTGCCCCACGGGGGCCTGTGATGTTCACGTCTCTCCGTTCTTGAGGAGTTGGGGCTGATTACTTTTATTTCTCTTTTCCTGACTCTTCATTTAGAACTTGGGTTCTGTGACCATCTGGATCCCACAATCCCATTGAAGTCCTCAGATCCCATTGAAATCCTCAGTGAGATGACATTAGGCTTTAGGACACTTCTCTGGTCTTTTAGTCCTCGGGGCTTGGAGAGTGTGCCATGCGGTTAGTCTCAACTCCAGAATCAGGACAGGCAGTGTTTTCTGTTTGTTAATTTGTTTTTGAATTGTAGGTGGGTGCTGTTCAGTTTTTAAATGTTTCCTTACATTTCTCAGTATTTAGGCTTGAAATCTCAATAAGCAGTTAAGTTTTCTCCTCTGTTCTAGATCTGCCCTCAAGCCTAGGCTGGCCTCTGGGGTGGTAGCATGGTATTCATCATCTTTTACTCATTATAATAAGTTTAAAATATTTGATTTAGGAAGTGCTCAGTAAATCATGGTTGATTGCTGCTTCGTACTAGATGTGAAATTAAAATGCTTATGCATACTCCTCAGAAACCAGGTTTCTTAAATATTTTGAGAACAGTTCTCCTTTCTAGACTGGTAATATTAGGAAATGATAGTAAAATTTTTGATTATGTGGTACTTTGTCAGCAATAGGTCTTAAGGTGTTTGTGGCTGATTATTCTGAATATGGAAGCTTTACCAATATTAGAAAGTGCTCTTGTTTTTAAAAAACATGCAAATGCATGGTCTCTACCTGCATGTGCCTTGTAGCGTAAACAGTGAGGCACATGAGCAGATGTGATGAACATGATTCATGGGGAAATGTGTCAACTTACTGGCCTTGTGCAGAAACTCAGTTTATTTTGGGATGGAGATTATGGGCTCTTGACCTGTCACTTCAAGTCATTCTCATCAGGTCTCTTGGAATAAACAAGTTTTGGAGGATAGAATAGAAATTTTTATTGCAAAGTGAGCTTTGAAATTTATCCTAAGTTATCATCTGAATGTTGTACTTTCAGAATTCATACAGGGGAAAAACCTTTTGTCTGTGATGAATGTGGTGCAAGATTCACTCAGAACCACATGCTGATTTATCATAAAAGGTGTCACACAGGTAAATACTCATGCTGTTGTGATTGAATGTCTTTCCTAGCTATAGAAGGAAACTGCAGTTGATTCACTTAGAAGTCAGCATCTACCAGTGCGGTGCAGGTTAAAGCCATGATACAGCTTTTGCATGTAGTAAGTGAGCAAAAATGAATAAAAACACGCCCATTGCCTGCAGTGCTGGTGTGTGCACGTGGCCATGGCTTTTACACCACTGCACAATAGGATATGGCATACAGGTCTCAGGTGTCTTAGTTATCAAGAGGTATGAAATAGTTCCTACTGTTTTAGCCAACAATTCTATTTCCAGGAAGCTGTCCTAAAGAAATTGTCCAAAATATAGGAAAAGCTATATGCTATTATCTCTCTTCTTGCTATTTTTAATAACAAAGAATTGGAAACAACCTGATTGTCCAACCAAAAGGAGGTAGTTCAGTAAACATAAATCCACTCCTGGGCTCTTGACCCGGCCAGAGTAAGGGCTTTGAAAGGTGTGTAAAAACATCTGTTCTAGGATATTGAATTTAAAAATGCACAATTAAGCATAAAGTTAATCCCAACTGTAGTGAAAACCTGCACATGAGACCAGAAGACAACAAATTGTTATGTGATGTATTAAGGTGGTGAGATTATCTCATTTCTGTTTTCCAAAATCTTTGAGATATGATTTTTATTATATGAGGGAGAAAATTTAAGTTGGCTTTATTCTGGTTCAGCACAGCAACCCTGAGGTTCAGAATCTTGCCGTACGTGATACAGAAGTATACAGAATCTAACTGTTCCAATTCCACTAATCCAGTTCTTTGCATTTTTAAGCACTGTTATGTGGGCCTCAAGTTCAAATGCAGGTGAGACAGAGGTGAGGCATTTAATGCTGTAAAATTCTAGACTCTAGAATGAGCAGAATTGGTGTCTAAAGGAAGCTTAGGGGTGGGTACGATGTCAGGTCACACTGAAGGGTTAAATTAAAATTGGTCATTTGGTGGTAATATTGTTAGTATTTTACTAGAGCCAATATTTTTATTTTCATGTTCGTGAAATCAGCACATCCGATAATTAGATAAATCTGATTTGTGAAATTAAAGGGCTTAAATTACAAAAAGGGAGACAGTATTTACAACATTTTTTTGTTGTCCTGTAGTCCAGTCAAGTTGATTGGAATACTGTAGAACAGTTACATATATATATATATGCACTGTAAACTTCCTCTCCTTTCAAGGACTTTTATTTTGATAAAGGTCCATAGAAGTGCTTCTTTGAGAATAATCCAACAATTCCTCCAAACAGAAGTTATAAAAATTATTTTGTTTGGAATGACTAGATTTCTAAAATGTGAGCTGGCTGAACAATACCTCTTTGATTCCAGTCTAATGGAATTTTTCTTGGGATTTCCAAGGCGATTTTACACAAACTTTCAGCAAGTAGCAAGCATCTTATGTGAATAAATGCGTTATGATAGTTTCAACTAGAAAATGTGACATGCTGCCCATCAAGGCACTTTCGAGAAGTTCATATGGTTTTAAGACTGCACCTACTCTTCCCATGTGTTATTAATGACTCTGTTGTTTCTCACTTTATTTCATCTTTTCATGTAGGTGAAAGGCCTTTTATGTGTGAAACATGTGGCAAGAGTTTTGCTTCTAAGGAGTACTTAAAACATCACAATAGAATCCATACTGGATCCAAACCCTTTAAATGTGAAGTATGTTTCAGGACTTTTGCCCAGCGGAATTCACTTTACCAGCATATGAAAGTCCACACAGGTATGGCTGGAATGTCCCAGGGAAGGGAGTTAAATTTGGCAAGAAAAATATGACAAAGGTTTTAGGTTTACTAGAAAACTATTTGGAATTAAGCTTTAGGAGAAAACTGGCCAAACTTCGTATGTCATAATAGCTTTTTTTTTTTTTTTTTTAACTTCTGTTTCTAGTTTCTGGCTCTGAGAAACTGGAAAGTGGGAGCAATTTTGTGTGCAAATAGAATACAACCAAGTCCCTTTGCAACTTTCTTTATTCAAAAGGACAGTTTACCCATGACATGAATGGTTGAATATGGATGTGGATATGTGAACACTTTCAGATTATAAAAGGGATAATGATCTATACATGTTAGTGTACACACAAGAAAATGCAGTTATTAGGGGACTTGGAATTTTAAACTTCATTACTGTGGGAAATAGGTGTCATTTCTATAGCTGTAACACCAGCTGCAGGTATGAATTTTGGCCCATTTTTTGGTATAGGCCAAAAACTTTGGTATTATAAGGATAGTAGCTTTGTATCTGTCAGTTGACCCTCGAGTCATTCCCAACATAGCTTTCCTTATGGTGGAATGCTGAGGCTTCCAGAGGTTTGCAAATAGCATAATTCCAGAATGTATCCAGAATTAAATACGGTAGGCTAAAGAGATGAGCCAGTAGTTTTCTTCTTTCTTTCTCAGGGGAACGTCCCTATTGTTGTGACCAGTGTGGTAAGCAGTTTACCCAGCTCAACGCTCTCCAGCGCCACCATCGAATCCACACGGGAGAGAAGCCATTTATGTGTAATGCGTGCGGACGGACGTTCACCGACAAGTCCACTCTTCGGCGGCACACCTCAGTAAGCAGTAGGACGGCTCATTTGAGAATGAAAAACTGCTGGTCCTTAGATACACATAACCCTAAAATGTCAGAAGTACCTGTAGTCATTCCACAAGGTGGTGACAAAAGACAACAGGTATTTTCTCCTCAGGTTTTCTCTGCAGTGAGTACATTCACATAGTGAATGAAGTGAAAAACCACATCTTTAGGTTCAAGGAAAGGGCAGTCCATGATACTTTCTAACAGTGGTAGTGGTGATAAGCAGTTAGCGAATGGGGGTTGCAAGTAGAAACCCAATTTAAATTGAAGAGAGTCTATCATTTTAAAAGATGTGCTTGTTCAGAGACACATTCAGTGACTTTTGTTTTGTGTTTGATTTGTAGATACATGATAAGAATACTCCATGGAAGTCTTTCCTTGTAATTGTAGATGGCTCACCCAAGAATGATGAAGGGCACAAGACTGAACAGCCTGATGAAGAATATGCATCATCCAAACTTTCAGATAAATTGCTGTCTTTTGCAGAAAATGGCCACTTTCACAACCTGGCTGCAGTCCAAGGCAGCGTACCTACCATGCATGAAAACAGCTCTGCAGACACAGCCGATGGCTCACCCAAGAATGATGAAGGGCACAAGACTGAACAGCCTGATGAAGAATATGCATCGTCCAAACTTTCAGATAAATTGCTGTCTTTTGCAGAAAATGGCCACTTTCACAACCTGGCTGCAGTCCAAGGCAGCATACCTACCATGCATGAAAACAGCTCTGCAGACACAGCTTGCAAGTCAGACGACTCCGTGGTGTCCCAGAATGCTCTGCTCGCCACCACCATCAGTGAGCTCAGTGAGCTGACTCCACAGACAGACTCAATGCCCACACAGTTTCACTCTTTGACCAACATGGAATAAGAGCTTGAAGTTATATGCCCATCTTGTCAGTCTTTGCATGTGATAGCTGTGCTCAGGATAACGCCAGGGGCTAAGAGCTGTCCATGTTCAAAGATGTGGACAAGAATGGTCTCAGGTTTTCCTGAACTTCTGATAACCTGCACGTCTTTATCACAGCATTTTTAAAGCTTTCCCTTAAAAATCCTGATCTGCATGATCTTAGCTACACTTTTATCAACAAGGCAGTTAACACAGCCTCACTTAATTCTGGTGTAGGTTGTATGCATTAATCATTCTACTGCTTGATGATTTTGATGTTTAGACAACTACTTGTCTTAATTGCAGAGTACAGAGCATTGATCCAGCTCATAAATGAAATTGCTGTTAATGGTCCTCCTGGTCTCTCACCCTGCCTTACACTTCCATGTAGATTTACTTCTCTGATACTTATAGGGTATCTTTCTACCAAGCTGAAATAAAACTGGGGCCATGTAATTTCAACTGTTTCTTCCCTGTCCAATTGGAGCAAATAAGATTTGCCCTGGGGACCCTCGAATGGGACTGAAGAAATGGATTACTGCATTCATTCCCCTGTCCCCCATTTGTAGGCACTAAAAAAGGAATGACAGATTGGACACTTGCAAAACTACTTAGTATAATCTCTACTCACAGCACATATGTAGCTAGGAAAATTGTCAAAGTCAACTTTTGAAATGAGACGTGGCTGTTCAGTTTCATTCTTAAAAATCGGATTAGGTAAAAGCTTCCTACCAAAGAGCAAACAGGATAGTATTTTTGCAAAGACGTGTCAAAAAATAAGCAAGAGGCTTTAAAGTACTTGAATGTGTGTAGTCTTTTTTTTTTTTTAAACAAAGTAAGGTGATTGTGGCAAATCTTAGAACACAGAGTATTTTTGCCAGGTTTTTCTGACTTGATCTCTATAATTTCTAGAAACCCAGACTTCCTCATTTCCACATTTAGAGATTTAAAAAGACCAGTAATTGCCACATGTCTGTTTCTGCATGTGAGAATACAGCAGAAGGGACCAGAAGCCTTGGCACACTTATTTCTGATTATGCCTTAAAGAGTGGATTGTGAAGAACCAGCAACGTCTTAAATGCTCCTTTGGCTATCTCATGCTAGACTTAATTACTGCTCAGAATTTCTCAATGAAAAGATGATTCTGCTGTATGTGCTAAACCTGACGTTTGGTTCCAGGGCCTTGGGTATGTTGCCACATGCTTGTGAAATGCTTTGATTCACATGTAAACCCTTAAACATATTAATTTAAAAAGAAAAACTTAAAGCAAATTCTTTTATTCACCAGTTGCTTTTTTCCCTACATTTTTAATTTATTAAACTTGCTGTGAAAACACTGGTTTTCTGAGAGGAAGTTACTTTTTAAGTTCCAGGAGAAGATATAGCTGCACTATGCCAGAAACTGATGAGGGAAGATGTTCTTCCTAAGTACCTATTTTAACTTATGTTCAGAGTAAACAGTGACGCCACTACAGGTGTTTCAGGCGCTGATAACATGTTTCACACCTGCTCTTGAAGTTCGCAGTGCTGAATTACTTCAGTTATGACAATGTTATTGTGTCCTAGTTGTTTACAAAACAAAAAAGATAGACAGTCAAACCATATTAATCTTGGTAACTGGAGACTGAACTCGCCCAGCTGATGTACTGTTTTATGGAATAAAGTCATCTTGATGAGAAGGAATTTAAGCAATAGATTATTTTGTTACCTACTGGAAGAATTCTTGTCTTGAATTTGTTTTAGAAGTTCTACAAAAAATTGTTAAATGTGTTAATAATAAATGCTTTGTAAAAGTAGTTTTGTAGTTCTAAATTTATTTCCATTATTATAATTTAGGCTCTGCAGAAGTAAGGTTCTTAACTGAAACAAGTATAATTTGCTTAATTACATGAATAATGAAATTTAAAATCAGGGTCTATAGCCTTCATTCTGTACAGTCAGAGCTGCCCTCTGCTGGCCACTCGCAGCAGTGGCTGCTGGGGAGTGAAGTGCAGCGCAGCGCCTGCCAGTTTCTTCGCTGTAATGTTAAAGTAGGCATCAAAGAGTCAACTCTATACACATTTCTCTATCCCCCTCCTGGGAGGATAAGGCTGTCCTTGAGAGCAAGGAAGCCCACAAACCCCACAGAAGACTCATTACAGAGGACGTGGTTGGGGGTGGGTGGTTTCTCCCTCACTCCTGATCAAGTACAGCCTCACTGAGTGCAAGTGAGGCTGCCCTGTGAGGACGCTGGCCCAAGTGTGTAATGAGGAAAGTGTGCTGGGTGGGCACACTGCTCCCAAAGCGTCAGTAAAGGCCATATAGGAGGTGACCTCGTGCCTTCAACCATGTTGTGTAAAATACTCTCTGCGGCCTTTGGTTTTGCCAAATTTTTGTTGTACAGAGTTTGAAAAACTGGGGCATGTGGTGAAGACCTTTATTAAAGGTGATTTTAACAGAAATGTGGCTTTGCTGCAGGTGATTATCCAAACAGATTTGAATAGAAGTTATAATTTAATTTGAACCTATAAACGTTATACCTTGTCACGCTGGGGAGTTCAACCTTTTGTGACACCAGATGGGTTCTTGCTTGTCCATTTAACTAAACTTGATGGTATTCGTGTATGTATGGAGAAGTTGCAGGAGGGCACTTGTGCAAAGGGGCTTGTTCACATGTTAATGGACAGGAGCAGATGTGATTGAAAAGGCCACAGACACAGGTCAGAGGGCCATCTAGCACATCACCTTAGCGGAGCCTTTTTCTGTATTAGGAAACTGACTCTGAGAAGAGATATTTGAACGATTAGTCCTTGAATGATCAACAACTTCTCAGAATTCCTAGAATAGGGTGAAGTGTTCTACCATTAATTTTTTAAAAATTTGCTTTCAATTAATTAGGGATATATTTTAGGACTCAAAATGAATGCTCTAAGATAGAAGACAGGGCTAGCTGGCCTATACTACCCCCATGGGTCTTCTTCCTCCCCAGAACTTCAGACCCCAGTGGTCAGTGGGCTTGGCTCTTCCCCAGGGGCCTGTGCTGTCCCTGCACAGATACCTGCAAGATTAAAATAAATGCCCACACTGCCCAGTTTGACTGGCACTTTCTCAGGTGAGGGAAGTGTCAGGCTTTGGGGGTTCCTCACCTCTCCACCACCCAACAGTCTTCTAGCAACTGCTCCTTCCTGAACTCTGCAAGTAACTGTAGAGCCTAAAGGATTCAAGCAAGGGCTGAGAATGTGAGGCTGGCAGTTCTCACACACATTTAGCGGGCTGCATCAACAAATGTAACCCGGGTTTTCTTCTAAAACCTCAGCCTACAAAACCATTATTATTACAGTGCCCTGCATTCCCATCAAGTGATGGAGATTCAAAAAGCCTAGAGAATATTAATGCCCACTGCCTTCGACCTAACAGGAACAACTTCAAGGAGAGGAAGCTACTTTGATCTGTGCAAATTTAGCTAGGAAAGACTAGTCAAAATATTACTCATAATTTCCACTTTATTTACTGTACAGGTTCACACGATACAAACACTTTCTGCAAAAGCAGATTTCTTAATACATGGTTTTCATAATGTAATCCCCTGCCCAAGAGCAACTCAGGACTTCACAGGGCAGGAAACTTGCTACTGGTCACAGCTCACACCACAGTGGGCAGGTCACAGGGGCACGCTGTGCTGCCAAATCCTCCAAAAAACATCACAAAGGTTTGCATTTGAACATTTTAAATGCGTGGTATCAGAAGAAACAATAAATGAATGTACAAGGGCTGGTGCATATACTTTGGTTACAGTGACACCACCACACATGGTCACAACTGTGCAAAAATACTGTCTTCAAATTATTAAACAAAAATGGGAACTCATACAAGCTATAAAAATGTTGCCACCAAAAGCAAAGCTTTCCTGTAAGAAATTTTAACTGACTTCGACTATGAACTAACCCCCAGATTTGCTAAAGTATAAGAACTGCAACATAAATAATCATTATATTTTGTTCATAAGCAGCGTTCTATAAATCTTGAAAATCTAATCAACAGGTATCTCATAACATGGCACTAGTCCTACGTCCCTGGGACATATCAAGGAAGTAAGTTTGTATACTGTTGGTCTAGGCTTTTTTTCTCATTCTCCTTTTATCTCCTGATGGGTCTGTTCTGTAGTCGTCCTTCGGTAGCCATGAGGAATTGGTTCTAGGACCCCCGACGAATACCAAAATCCACAGATGCTCAAGTCTCTCACATAAAACGGAGTAATATTTGCATATAACCTATGCATGTCCTACCATATACTTTAAATCCTCTCTAGATTAATAATAATACCTAATACAATGTAAATGCTATGTAATACTGTATTGTTGTTATACTGTATACTGTTATTTTTTATTTGTATTAATTTTTATTGTTATTTTTCCCCCTCCAAATATTTTCAATCCACAATTGGTTGAATCCATACATGTGGAACTCGTGGTTACAAAGGGCCAACTCTACTTTTATTCTTTTCATGTGAAATATTAAAAACAAAAATTCTTAACCCAGGCACTGGTCCTACTGCTTATTTTAATACAAGCAAGCAACTCTCAGATTGACATAACAAAATGTTATAAACACTATTTTTACAAAAACACACCTATTCTTCACACAGGGGTCTATTACTGGATGCTGATAAAAGCTAAACAGAATTGTCTTAATGGCTTATACTTTAAGTGGTCAGACCAGAAGATTCTTTTAGCAAATGGAAACGAACTTTTTCAACTAGTGATGAAACAAGCATGATGGCTGCCTAGTGCTGAAATGCTCTCCTAATGGAAGATACCTAAAGCCAGAGGACTCAAGCTGCAGAATCAATCCCCACACCTCCTTTTCACTAGCGGGCATTGGGCTACTTACAGAATACATTAGGTACTGCAACAAGAACCCATTTTTCTCTCTGATCAATTTTTCATAAGGGATTCTAACAGGGAGTGAAGTACTAACTGGGCTCCTTTCCAAATTTTACCTTCAGTGATAGCCAGCTTTCACTTAAGAATCCCAGAACTTGGAAGGAAGGAAGAGATCCTCATCAGATTCCAGGGCCCATGGCCAGAGTGTCCACATCTTCTGGCCCATTCCCCCTACCCCCAGTGAACACTGCAATCACTGAGCTTCCTGCTCCACCAGTCCCTTCATGCATGTCACCACCGTAATGACAGCCAGTGAATCCTTACAGCCACCTGATGTAGAACTGCTATAATCCGGCCTCAGCTGGCCCTTTAAATTTCATTTCCTGCTACTCTCTCTTCTTTCATCCTAGACTGACCTACTCACCACTCCTCAAACTCCCATCGCTTGGCCCAGGCCTGGGCACTCCCACTCAACACCTGCCCAACAAAACCCTACCAGTCCCCATCAAGGGCCATCCCAAAATGAAAACACCATTCCAATACTACTTACCCCTTGACATAACATGGGAACTTTAATTATCTGTCATTAATGACAGCAGCACAATTTAGAAAGAACCACAAGTTACATCTGGCAACAAATGCATATCAAAAGCATAAAAATATGCACAGAGGAGATTCAGGAAACAAGACCTTGACCAAAGTACAATATCAGCATACAAAATAATAGGTACAATCACATTCATAAATCAAGAGAGCATATATATATTATGTAAACTAAAACAGGACAGAGTTCAAACATACAAGCTAAAATAATTCTATCAGCTAAGAGAAAAATCAAGTCCCTTCAGAAGCATGTCGGGATTCTTGTCCAGTTGGACATAAAATATACTCTGGTACCGTATTTACCTCACCTAGCCCATCATGTTCAATAAATGGATGAAATTTACATATATCCTCAAACTGTGACTTAGAAATCTATCCTTACCAAGATTTACATGACCATGGCACAGAAAACACCTCAATGTGGGAAAGTGTATGAACATAAAATAAAGAACACAATGTGCCAATTAAAACACTTTTGTGCAAATGTAGGGATTTCCACTACAACTAAAAGTGGAAACTATCTCAAGGGAAAGGAAAATTTCCACTTCTCACAGATGTTACATACTTGTGTGTGCATGTGCATGCATAAGCACTCAATCAAATCTACCTTGACATTCATTCATACAAGTACTGCCAGGAAACTCCTTTTCTTCACAATGTAAGTTATACAAACAGACCCTGGGTGTTCTAAATTTTTGCCATGCACATGTTAGCATATGGAATAATATAAAAAGCAAAGAAACTTGTCACTAGCACGATCAAAATAATCACAAGATTACAATACAAACAATGTCTAATGAAGTTATAAACTCATTCCTAGTAACTGTTCTAAACTAATTACACACATTTAAAGAATACATCCAGATGCCCATGTATAGAGAATATGAAAAGCATCTATGAGAACAACTGGGTTGGGTACTCAAGTCCAAGAAAAAGAACATAAAAACACGTGAGCAACATTAAACATGGGCTCTACAAATATCAAAATAATAGGAATGAAATTCTGAAGAACTTCTTAGAAAACTCTGGGGATTCTGATAAGCATGAAACAGCCCATCATAAGCACAAGATGAACAGAGTCTCCCACCATTCATCCACTTCACAGGGACACAGACATGGCGAGCTTAAACAATACACAGCTCATTTGGCTCATGTGCAACAAAATGAAGCCATTCAATGGGCATCCCATAAAGATCACTTGACTTTAAGACAAAACTAAAGAGGAGTTAGCTGCATGCCACAAAGATATAAACTTTTCATTTTAGGTCTCCGTCTCCTTCTCCATCCCCCTGGATGGACTTTTTGATACGAAGCAACATGGTGGTCAGCCACTGATCCAGGCGAGATATCGAGTCAAATTCCTTCACCTAGTTTAAGGAAAGAGGAACAGGAATATTATTCCATGGAGATACACTCAAAACACAAACAGTGCCATAAGCTGTTTAAATATTTACAGTGATAATCCACCAACCTTCTTCATTAGAAATTATTCATTCCAGTTTACAACATTCTTCATTAAAAATTATTTATGAAAGTCTGATTAATTTTCAAGGGAAAAAACAATCAAGAGAAGCCCATTCCAAGAGGACCACTGGAACCAACAGAGATCTTAAGGTGGCTACTATTCCATGCTTCAAGAGTGAGGCCAGACACTCCAGGGCCAAATGGAAAGAAAATTATAATCAAATGGACATTTGAGAATTAAAAAATATAATAACCAGGGCCGGCCCAGTGGCGCACTGTATAGTGCGCCGCTTGGGAAGCGCGGTGGCGCTCCCGTCCGAGGGTTCGGATCCCACGTACAGACCGGTTCCCGCTCACTGGCTGAGCGAGGCGCGGGAGCAACGCCGAGGCTTGCGATCCCGTTGCCGGTCCCCGGTCCGGTACGGGGGCAACACTGAGGGTTGCGATCCGTTGCCGGACACGGAAAAAAGACAAAAAGACAAAAAAAAAAATTATTTATTTTTTCATTATTCTGTGACTATTGTGATGGTACTAGTGACAGGCTCCTATGCTCTGTATATTGCTCTGTATGGAAACATGTACATGGCAAAAATTCATAACAGCCATCATAATAGGAAGAATGCATTTAATGTGACAGAGGAAAACCAGACGCTGTGTAAGAATTACAAAGAAATGTGGAAAATTAACATTCATTGAACATGGAAAAATGTAATTGCAGAGTTAAGTTGTACAAAAGCAGAATTTCTTTAACACAATTCATTACCAAAGAATAAAATTATTATTATTATTATTATTTTTTAATAATTTATTTTATTTACTGAATCAAAATCAATTATACATATTTTGGGGGCTGAACATTGAGATATGTTGATTAAATCAGTATTACTAGCAAATATATTGTTACAAATTGTAATTATTCTTTTTTTTTTTTTTTTTCCGTGTCCGGCAACGGATCGCAACCCTCAGTGTTGCCCCCGTACCGGACCAGGGACCGGCAACGGGATCGCAACCCTCGGTGTTGCTCCCACGCCTCGCTCAGCCAGTGAGCGGGAGCCGGTCTGTATGTGGGATCCGAACCCTCGGGCGGGAGCGCTGCCACGCTTCGCAAGCGGCGCACTATCCAGTGCGCCACCGGGCCGGCCCAAATTGTAATTATTCTTTATGTCCCTTGTCCAATCTCTCCCCTTCCCCCTTCTAATTGCCCTAGATTTCTTCTCTCCTGAAAGAATCATGGTTGCTCTGTTAACTTGTTACCTAGATGATCTGTCCAATGCTGAGAGATGTGATCAGGTCCCCCAATATTATCATAGAGCAGATGCTTCTTCTGTCACTCTGGAATGGGTTTTGTGGAAAGAGACATCCTCTTCTTTTCTTTGTCTCTGCTGGTGACTCTTCTGTGTGAATGCACTCCAGTG
>NW_007729445.1:111205-116950 GCF_000696425.1 Galeopterus variegatus | reverse complement strand
TATTACTAGCATATATATTGTTACAAATCGTAATTATTCTTTATACCCCTTGTCCAATCTTTCCCCATCCCCCTCTCCCTCAAACCTCCCCCTCTAATTGCCCTAGATTTCTTCTCTCCTTCTGAAAGAATAATAGTTACTCTGTTAACTTGTTGCCTAGATGATCTGTCTAATGCTGAGAGATGTGATCAGGTCCCCCAATATTATCATAGAGCAGATGCTTCTTCTGTCACTCTGGAATGGGTTTTGTGGAAAGAGACATCCTCTTCTTTTCTTTGTCTCTGCTGGTGACTCTTCTGTGTGAATGCACTCCAGTGGTTGGCGGACCATCTGCGTGGTGGCTGTGGTGTCTAGCCGCTTTTGCAGCAGCCATGGTTACTGTGGTGGCTGTGGTGGGCCACCCACGTGGGGGTGCTGTTTTTGGCATGCTCCTTGGCACTAGCGGTATGCCTGGTTGTGGGGTGTGTTTGGTCCCCTTCTCCATGCCTCTGGTCCCTGGGTGGGGCCCAAGGTGCTGGCGTGGTGTGCCTGGTTGTGGGAGGGTGGTCCAGTTCCCTTCTCCATGTTTCAGGTCCATGGGTGGGCCCCGAGGTACAGGCGCAGTGTGCCTGGTTGTGGGAGGGAGGTCCGGTCCCCATCACCATGCCCCGGGTCCCTGGGTGGGCTCTGAGATGCTGGCATGTTGTGCCTGGTTGTGGGAGGGTGGTCCGGTCCCCTTCTCCATGCCCTGGGTCCCTGGCAGGGCCCAAAGTGCTGGCATGGTGTGCCTGGTTGTGGAAGGGTGGTCCAGTCCCCTTCTCCATGTCTCAGGTCCCCAGGCAGGCCCTGAGGCACTGGTGCAGTGTGCCTGGTTGTGCGAGAGAGTTCCAGTCCCCAACTCCATACCCCGGGTCCGTGGGTGGGCCCCGAGGCACTGGCTCAGTGTGCCTGGTTGTGGGAGAGAGGTCCAGTCCCCTTCTCCATGCCTCAGGTCCCCGGGTGGGCCCTGAAGCGCTGGCTCAGTGTGCCTGGTTGTGGGAGAGAGGTCCATTCCCCTTCTCCTTGCCTCAGGTTCCCGGGCAGGCCCCAAGGTGCTGGCGTGGTGTGCCTGGTTGTGGGAGGGTGGTCCGGTCCCCATCACCATGCCCTGGGTCCCTGGTTCAGTGTGCCTGGTTGTGGGAGAGAGGTCCGGTCCCCTTCTCCATAGCCTGGGTCCCTGGGCGGGCCCCAAGGTGCTGGCGTGGTGTGCCTGGTTGTGGGAGAGAGGTCCAGTCCCCTTCTCCATGCCTTGGTTCCCCAGGCCCGCCCTGAAGTGCTGGCTCAGTGTGCCTGGTTGTGGGAGAGAGGTCTGTTCCCCTTCTCCTTGTCTCAGGTCCCCGAGCTGGCACGAAGGTCCTGGTGTGGTGTGCCTGGTTGTGGGAGTGGGGTCCAGTACTCTTCTCCATGCTTCAGGTTCCCAGGCTGGCCCCGACGCACTGGTGCCGTCTGTCTGGAAGTGGGAGTGGGGTCTGGTCCCCAGATCCAAGCCTCCAGTTCCCAGGCAGGCCCCAAGGTGCTTGTGGTGTGCCTGGCCCAGAACTAATTTTTTGTCCTTTGCTTCTAACACGGAGGAACTTCCTGTGGGAACGAGTACTTGAGTGTGTGGTTGTTTAAATTGCTACTTTGCTGCTGTTTCCCTAGGGAAGGCTTTTTGTGCAGCTCAGGGTTTAATGGATGACCTTAAAGTTCTTCTGGCTCTCCAGAGACCCAGTGGATCTGTGTTCTGTAGAATCTCTGATCTGGGCCTGAGTTTTTTCATCAAACTGCACCCCATGGAATTCTGTATTCCCGACCAGTTGCCTCTGAGTGGTCCTGTGCTGATGGGGGGGCAGATCAGCTGTCCTTGCTGTGTCCCAGTGTTCCCCTGGTGGGCCTGTCTCCCCCACTGCCCATGCTGCAAACGCTTCCCATGGGACGGGCCATGCGCCGGTCCCTTGTGATGAGGCCTCTGAGTGGCTCCCTTTTTTTAGTTGTTCTGGCTCCTTGCTCCTGCATAGGTCCACATGAACCCTATTAGTGGTCTTGCTGTCCTGGGGCCGCCAAGGCCCTCATCTCTCCTGCCACCTCCAAGTAACTCCATCTGAAGGGCACAGCTGCAGCTTCTGCCGGCTCCTGCTCCATGCGCTCAGCAGCTCGAGCCTTAAAGCAGCCACGGTCCGAAATGCTCAAAGCAGCTTTTTCTTTCTTTCATTGTAGTTTCTCCTGCCTTCATGAACTCCATAGGTCTCTCCTCCTCTTCCCCTGAGCTCCAGCAGCCCCGGCTTGGCTGATGTTACATTTTTATAGCTGTAAATTCGTTGATTTGTGGGAGAGAGTGATGCTGTGGACCATCTATTCCACCATCTTGACTGGATCCCAAAGAATAAAAGTATAATAGGATAAAAATGGGTTGGAAGCAAAAGTTAAATAGGAAAATATTCCTTCCCACTATCACTTCAGAGCCATGACGAACATATTAATTAAGGCTAATTGAGAAATGTGCTTGATTCTAAACATCAGATGGTAAAAAATGGGAAAACAGAAAAAGGCATGAAGAAAAAAATATTTCATTTACTTTATGTCATAAACATAGCAAACTCTCACTACTTAGTTTTTATATTTTAAATTGTACTTTAACTATTTTTATTTATTCTTATCCATGGATCATATTATTTTTAAAAGAAAACATTTAAAAAGCAAGTTACAATAGTATGTGCTATCTGTTCTTGAACTAGCCTCACAGCTAAGTTAGTTTTGAGTGTAAGTCATGAAACAGTGCTGAACACAACTGAAATTTCACTGTGGCCAATGGCTAATCGAACTGTCTAATTTGTGGGATATACAAAATATGACCTTTGGGAAATACAACTTAGGTATGCCAAAATAATGTTCAAATAAATGTTTGGGATTCACACAATAAAAGGGAAAAGAAATATCTATAACTGAGACCTTCAAAGAATGTATTCATATATCCCAAAAACATAACTTACTGCTTCAGTGTAAGCTTCACTGTTCTGTTCTTCGTGAGCTTCTAGAAGTTTCTGGTAGCATAAAAATATGTAAACGTTAGCTTTTGTACCAATATTTCTGAATTTCCTGTTTCTGAACATAATGCTTATTTTATTACAGTCCTGACCCTAATGGCATTTGAACACGTACAAGGCAAAAGAAGGGAAGTCATTTCCCCTCAGTTAGCAGACTATCCAGATTAAATCTCCACTTTATACCCAGTCCCATTTAGGTGTTGTCACCTGATAGCAGAGGCTTTTTTCTTCAAAGTTTAAATATTACTTACTTTCAATAATTTACATTCTCTTGAGTCGGTAAATGCTGGAAACATTTCCTCATATTTCTCAAGGGCAAGCTGAGGAGAGAAAAACCACTCATCAATGTCGGACTTACTCAACTAGGAAACAAAGCTTTCAACATCCTATAATTTCATTAAGATTTGTCTACATCTAATTTATGTGTTTAAGAAGCATGCTGTTAAACTCCACATCAGAATCAACACAGGACACCTATTTATTTTGAATTTTCTATTTCAATTAAGACTATAAATTTCTAAACCAGTTTTTCTAAGTTAGGCTGTGGCAGAAGAGACATTGTGAATGAACTTTGATTCTTAAAAACTCACAGACCAGGCATCTGTATTCACCCAGTAAACAGAGAAGCTCTTCCTTAACACTGTCCTGATTCCAAATAAATCACACTTAGATTACTACTCAAGGTTGGAGAAAAGAGTGCTTTTTCTCTTTGCAGCCGCAATTTTGCTCCTCCACCTCCAGACACTGACACGCCAAGCTGCCCAGTCTTCCCCTCTTATCTCCCAGGTTTTGCTTTGCTTTCAACTTCTCCAATCCTCATTCCAACCCCATTTCTGAGCATTTTTAAAGGGTACTATTCTACTTTTATTGTCTTCTCTTTAGTTCCCTAACTTCTTAAAAGCAAACCTACTGAAGGAAATGTGGCTACCAGAAAACTTTAAGAGAACAGCTTTGGCAGCTGTTAAAAGATTACAGCTGGGACACATATCACAAAATTAATATTATTTTTAATATCCCCAGTTTAGTCTTGCTACTGACACCCAAATGAAATGATATTGAGAACTACAGAACACCTGTACATAAGGCCTGTTCTCATGGGTAAAGTGTTGAGAAAGAATGTTGAAGGACTCCTTACCTTGGCATTCAACTCATCTACTATGAAGTGACAGAGGGCTGCTTTAAAGAAGTAATCCTTTGCACTATACTTCAACAAAGGATTATCCATGGTGTTGGCTCCAACCTAGGCACAGAAAGCAGAGTTAAATTTAAAAGAATAACCTTCTTATACTAGGCAAAATAATCATCTTTTGCCCTGCAGAAAATACTTATGCACCTTATGTTGGTTTAGATATAAAATACATTCTTTTAACCCAACACTAGACAGTAGAAAATTTTACTAGACAAGAAACATATTAAATACATTAAGTGTTAACCTGTTAAAATGACTCACAAAACTTCTGCTTCCTAGTAGGAGGAGACATCCTTTCCCCTGTTCCTCCCGCTAAGTACAACTAAAAGCCCTGATCATTTTATATGAAATAAACATCTGTGAAAGGCAGATAGGTGGACAAAAGGGGTCAGACCAGTGAGAGATTGTGAAACCCGAGGGAAAACATGGTGGTGGGTTCCCTGGTTTTTCTTTTTCCTTCTTACGTCCCTGATAAGAAATTGAAGAATCAGCAATCTGGAAATGCCAGTAGGTGCAGATCAAAAAAGAAAACACAAAAGTCTGCTCTCTCTACTAAAGGACTAGGAAAGGGCAGTATAGCAAAAGAGAAAATGTTTAGACAATAACTGCTCTACTCCAGCCAAACACCATAGAAAAGCCACGGCCCCACCCCCGCTTACATCAGCAAAGGGAGCCTTCATGTCCGTTCTTGCAAGACTGTAAGGGGAACCAACACGCCTGCCGAGGTGGCTTCCAAGAAGACAAAATAAGGAGCAAGGACTTCATCCCTGCCCTCCACCCCACCTCTACGGCTGTGCAGACCACCTCCACCCAGCAGAAACAAGGCATTTCCCAGCTAGTGTGGGGTCAGAAGAGGTCTAATGGACAGTGAAGACTTTCATCATCACCAAATGGCAACAAGGACAACCCCAGCAAGGTTCTGGGGGATGTCCAACTCTGCCCAGGAGTAATGAGGGCCTTCCTCCCTCAGAGGTCAATGGAGGCCCAGTAGGGAGCCTGAAGTTCTACTTCCAGCTGGCAATAATGAGGCAACACTCCCCACCTTCCCAGCCAGAGGCGTGTCAAAAAAGTCCAGCCGAAAGAAAAGTTTTCATAAGAACCAGTCTCATAACATAATGTGAAAACGGCCTGTTCTCAACTGAAAATCACCGTAACCCAAAGTACAGAAAGATCTCAAGTTGAATGAAAAAAGACAATTAATATACAACTCCCAGATGACAAATGTTACTGTTATCTAACAAAGATTTTAAAGGAACCTTCAAAAATGCTTCAACAAGCAACTGCAAAAGCACTTGAAACTGATGAAAAGACAGAAGGCATCAACAAAGAAAGAGAAAGTCACAGGGAATAAACAGATGATATAAAGAAAAACCCAATAGGAATTTCAGAAAAGTAAAATAATATACATAAAAAGTGGAAAAGTCAGTGGGCTTAGCAGCAGAATGGATGGTATAGAGGAAAGCAGCAATGAACCGGATGACCAAAAAAAAAAAAAAAAAAAAAAAAAAAAGAGCA
>NW_007729445.1:99291-111194 GCF_000696425.1 Galeopterus variegatus | reverse complement strand
GACCAAAAAAAAAAAAAAAAAAAAAAAAAAAAAAAGAACAGAGCATCATGGACCTATGCCACTGTCAAAGGTTTAGGTCTATGTTGTCCAAGTCCTGAAAGGGAGGAAAAGGGCTGAAAAAGTACTTGAAGAGGTAATTACTTTAAATTTGACAAGAAATGTAAACCTACCAATTCAAGAAGTTTAGTGAAACCGAAACAGAATAAAACCAAAGATATCCACCCCAAGTGACATTATAATTAAATTTCTAAAGACTGAAGACAAAGGAAAACCTTTGAAAGAGATCCAAAAAAGCACCGCACATACAGGGGAAAAACAACCTGGATGACAACGGACTTCTCATCAGAATCCATGGAGGCCTTAATTGCACACTTTTTCAAACCGGAAGAACTATCAACCCACAATTGTAGACCAAGGAAAAATATGCTTCAGGGTGTAAGAGGAAATCAAGACATTCTCAAATGAAGAAAAATTAAGAGAATTTGTTGCCAGCAGACCTGCCCTAAAAGATGGCAGAAAGGTGTTCTCTAAATAGAAAGAAAACAAAAGAAGGAATCTTGGAACACTAGGAAGAGAAAAAGAACATGATAAGCAAAAATATGGGCAAATAAAATAGGCTTTCCTTCTCTTCTTGTTTTCTAAATTATGTTTGATGTTTGAAGGAAAAATTCTAACACTGACTCCTGTGACTTTAACGTATATACAGGAGATATTTAAAACAATTATACATTGAATGGGGAGAGTAAAAGGACGTAAAGTGAGACAAGATTTCTATATTTCACTGGAACTGAAAAAATAATGACACCATTAGTGAGTGATAAGTTTTGTAAATGTAATATAATATCTAAAGCAACCACTAAAAAAGAAATACTATTTGAAGAGACATACTCAAAAACACTATAAGAAAACAAATACAGTTGTCCCTCAGTACCTGAAAGGATTGGTTCTAGGATCCCCTGCTGATACTAAAATCCACAGATGCCCAAGTCCCTTATATAGAATGGCACGGTATTTGCATACATCGTTCTTCCAATATATTTTAAGTCATCTCTAGATTACTTACAATAACTAATACAATGTAAATTCTACGTAAATAGTTGTCATATTGTTAAGGGAATAATGACAAGAAAAAAAAGTCTGTACATGTTCAGTTCAGGTGTAACTACCATAGGCCTAACCACATTTTCGATCAGAGGCTGGCTGAATCTGCAGATGCAGAAACCGCAAATAAAGAGGGCTGGCTATAACCCACACAAAGGCAGGAAAAAGAAAACAGAGAAACAAAAACTGAGCACAAGCAGAAAGCAAAACATAAAATGGCAGAATTAAGCCCTAACATATCAATAATCACATTAAAAGTGAATGATCTAAATACACCAATTAAAAGACAAAGTAGGTTAAAAGTATGACCCAACTACATGAAACTCAAAAAATTCACTTCAACTATAATGATATAGGCAGGTGGAAAGAAAAAGGAATAAAAAGATATGTCATATAAACATTAATCAGAAAAAAAGTAGGAGAGGCTATAAAGTAGACGAAGTAGACTTCACAGCAAAGAAAATTATCAGAAACAGAGAAGGACATTACAACAAAAGAGTCAATCCACCAAGAAGAATAGCAATCCAGAGCTGGAAAATATATAGACTAATTGAATGAAAGGAGAGATAGATAAATTCACAATTATAGTTAGATGCTTCAACACCAAACAATCTCTCAACAATGGATAGAACTATACAGAAAATCAGCATGTATACAGAAGAACTCAACAATGTGATCAACCAACAGGATCTAATAAACATTTATAGAATACACCATCTAGCAGCTGAATCACAAAACATATGCCAAGACAGATCATATTCTGAGCCATGAAACAATCATCAACAAATTCATAAGAATGGAAATCACACAAAGCATGTTCTCCAACCAAATGAAATCAAACTAGAAATCAATAACAGCAAGATTACAGGAAAATCTCCAACCACTTTGAAATTAAAAAAAAAAAAAAACACTTAAATAATCCGTAAGTCAATAAAGTCTAGCAGAAAATCAATAAATGCAATGAACTGAATTAAATTAAAAATACAATATAACAATTGTGAGACATAAAGCAGTGCTGAAAGGGTAACTGATGGCACTAAAACTGCATACACAAAAAAAGGAAAATCAATAAACTCAATTCCACCTCAAGTACCCAGAAAAAGAGCAAAATAAATCCAAAGAAAGCAGAAGGAAATATCAAGAAAACAGAAATCAATAAAAATAAAAATAAAAACAGAAAAATACAGAAAATCACTGAATTCTACCAAATGTTTAAAAAATTAACACCAATCCTTTACAAACTCTGCCAAAAAAAAAAAAAAAAAAAAAAAAAGAGAACACTTTTTAATTCATTCTGAGGCCAGAATTACCTTAATACCAAAACCAGATAAAGGTATCACAAGAAAACTAAAGATCAGCATCCCTATAAATATCAAAATCCTCAACAAAATATCAGCAAACCAGTTCTGACAATTTATGAAAAAGACTGCTCACCACAACTGTGCCATAAAAGATCAGTGTTGTCCAGAGAGGTGTGTCTTTGCCCTTGAAATGTCCTGTCTGCAAGAGTGCGTTTGTTTACCTGGGGGCCTTGGTTAGTGTGGTATAGCTCAGCCTACGGAGGGATAGAGAATAAGGTCAGCCACAAGGTGGCCAACCACATCTACATGACTGAGCCCCAATAAAAACTGAGGATGACAGTTCAGGTGAGTTTCCCGGTCGGCAATGCTCTGTGCACATTTTGGAAGAAGTAAAGCACTGTCAACACACTTCCACTGGGGGAGGACAACTGGAAGTTCCATACTTGGAACTCTCCTGGATCCAGCCCTATGAGTCTCTCCTTTGGTTGATTTTAATCTGTACCTTTTACTGTAATAAACCACAACTGTGAGTATAACAGATTTCAGTGAGTTCTGTGAGTACTTTTAGCAAATTATCATACCCGAGTGTGTTCTTGGGGACCCCTAAACTTTGCAATGACCAAGTAAGCTTTACCCTAGGAATGTAAGGTTGGTTCAACATATGAAAATCAATGTCACAGACCATTACTAATGGAATAAAGAGCAAAAACCATATGCTCATCTCATAAGATACAGAAAGAGCATTTGACAAAATCCATTACTCTTCGATGATAAAAACACTCAGCAGACTAAGAAGAGAAGGCAACTTCCTCAAACCAATAGAGGGCATTGACAAAAATCCCACAGCTAACATCATACTTAATGGTGAAAGACAGAGAGTTTTCCCCCTAAGATCAGGAACAAGATAAAGATGTCTGCTTTCAGTACTAGAGGTTCTAGCCAGGGCAAATGACAATAAAATGATGTAAAAGGCATTCAGATTGGAGAGGAAAAAGTAGAACTACTGTTATTTGCAGATGACATGATCTTGTATACAGAATATCCTAAGGAATCCACAAAAAAATTTATTAGAGGTAATAAGTTCAGCAAGATTACAGGATACAAAAATCAACTGTATTTCGGATACAAAAATCAACTGTATTTTATACACTAGCAATTACCAATCTGAAAAAGATACTAAGAAAATAATTCCAATTGCAATGCATCAAAAAGAATACAATACTTAGGAATACATGTAAACAAAGAAACACAAAACTTGCACTCTGACTACGAAACATTGTTGAACAAAATTAAAGATCTAAATAAATGGAAAGTCATCCTGAACTCTCAGACTGTAAGACTTGATATTGTTAAGATGGCAATATTTTCTGTGATGGTTAACTTTATGTGTCAACTTGAGTGGGCCGTAGGGTGCCCAGATACTTGTAAATATTCTTTTTGGTGTCTATGAGAGTGTTTCTGGGTAAGATGAACATTTCAAGCAGTAGAATGAATAAAGCAGACTGCCCTCCTCAATATTGGGGGGCCTCATTCAATCTACTATAGGCCTGAACAGAATAAAAGGCTTTTAATAAGGGAAAATTCATTCTCACTGCCTGACTCTCAGAGCTGGGACATTCATCTTCTCCTAACTTCAGTCTCAGACTTGAACTGGTATTTACTCCATTGGCTCTCCTGGGCCTTCAGCTTGGCCTACTGCAGAACTTTGGACTTCTCAGCCTCTATAACTGAGCAAGCCAATTCCTTACCACCATCTCTGTCTCCTCCCTTTACTCCTCTCTTCTCCCATTCTCTCTCTCTGTGCACACACACACACACACACACACAGAGTAGTCTGCCTTTATCCACAGGGGATACATTCCAAGACCCCTAGTGGATGCCTGAAATTGCAGATTGTACTGAATCCTATATACATTGTTTTATCCTATACAGTGACAGCCTGGTAGCATATACAGTGTGGATAAGTTGGACAATGGAATGAGTCACATCCTGGGCATGTCATAGGACAGTGCAAGATTTCATCATGCTACACAGAACAGAGTACATTTAAAATTTAAGAATTGTTTATTTCTGGAAATTTCCACTTAGTATTTTTGGACCATGTTTGACTACAGTAAAAACATGCAAAGACCACAGATAAGGGGAAACTACTGTATATACCTCCTACTGGTTCTGTTTCTCTGGAGAACCCTGACTAATACACTCTTCAAATTGGTCTACAACTTCTATACAATCCCCATCAAAATCCAAGCTAAATTATTGGCAGAGACTGACAAGTTGATCCTAAGATTCATATGGAAATAAAGAGATCCAAAATAGCCAAAACAATCTTGAAAAAAGTTGAAAAAGTTGGAAGACTCACATTTCCTGATTTCAAAATTTACTACAAAGCTACAGTAATCAAAACAGTGTGATACTGGTAAAAAGACAGATGAACTGACCAATGGAATAGTAAAGATAGAGATAAACCCTCACATGCTAGTGAAATAATTTTCCACAAGGGTCCCAATACCATTCATTAGTGAAAAGGGTCTATTCAACAAATGGTGCTGGGAAAATTGGATAGTGACATGTGGAAGAATGAAGTTGGGCCCTTACCTAATACGCATATACAAAAATTAACTCAAAATGGATCAAAGACCTAAACCTAAGGGCTAAAACTATAAAACTCTTAGAACAAAACACAGGGAAATAGCTTCATAAAATTAGATTAAGCAATGACTTCTTGGATATGACATGAAAAGCCCAGACAAAAGAAAAAGTAGAAAAACTGGACTTCATGAAAATTTAAAACTTTTGTGCTTCAAAGGACACTAATAACAGAGTAAAAGGGCAACAACAGAATGGAAGAAAATATCTCCAAATCACATATCTGATAAGGGATTAATTTCTAAAATATATAAAGAACTCTTACAACTCAACCCCCCAAACCAACAACCCAATTAAAAACTGCACAAAGGACTTGAATAGACTTTTCTCCAAAGAAGATATATGAATGGTCAATAAGCACATGGAAATATACTCAACATCATTAATCATTATGGAAATGAAAATCAAAAGCAATGAGAAAACACTTCACACAAGTGTTAAAAACAGAAAACAAGTAAGTGTTGGTGAGGATGTGGAAAAACTGGAACCCTCAGTGAATCTGCTGTTGTGAATGGAAAATGGTGCAGCCACTGTGGCAGAGTCTGGCGGTTCCTCAAAAGTTAAACATGGGTGAGCACATGACCCAGCAATTCTAATTCCATCTCTAGGTATATAACCAAGAGAACTGAAAACATCCCCACAGAAACCTGACCACAAATGTTCACAGCAGCATTATTCACAATAACCCCAAAATGGAAACAATCCAAATGTCCATCAATTGATGAATGGATAAACTAAATGAGGAGTATTACTCAGCCATAAAAAGTTACTAAGTACTGACACATGTTACAACATGGATAAACCTTGAAAACATGGTAAGTAAAAGAAGCCGGTCACAAAAGGCCACGTATTATGTAATTGTATATATATATTAAGGGTTCAAAATGGGCAAATACATAGAGACAGAAAGTAGATTGTGTTTTCCAGGGACTGGGAGGAGTGGGTAATGAAGAACTGGGCTTCTTTTTTCTTTTGGGGGTGATGAAAATGTGCTGGAATTAGGCAGTGGTGATGGTTACACAATTTTGTGAATATAATAAAAAACCACTGAATTGTACTCATTAAAAGAATGAATAACATGATGTGTGAAATGTATCTGAATAAGAAGAAACATTAAACATTGAATTTAAAAAATGGTTCAAAAATAAAATAAAAAAAAGAGAATGGTTCAGAATGACTTCAGTCCGAGGAGACAAGCGCACCCTCACCTGCTCGTAGATCTCAATGGCTTTCTGATACTGCTCAAGCTGGGCAGCATACGCCGCCACCTTCAGCAGACATTTGTTAGCTGAGCTAAAACAAAGAACAGAGCAGAGTAAATAATGATCCAACAGAAAATTAAAAGACATACACATGGACCCCACTACAACTGCATTTGGTATAGTCAAGTGTGCTCACAGCGTATCAGGTAGATTTGTCTTGTACCATACACAATAAAACCCATTTAACTATATCGAGAAATTTAATACTTGCCTGTTAGATTCTTCTCCTTTGTAATAATCAGCAGACTGTTCATAATGTGCAATAGCCTAAAAACACACACACATTTTATTCTCAAACAATTCATTTGAAGAGCTGCATTTAAAACACACATTTGCATAGGTATTTTGTCTATAAATAAACCTATTCCAAAAGCAAACTTTTCATACCTCAGCCTACTTTATTTAGAGAATACAAGAAAGCAAGCACTCTGGAAGACTCCTGCTGGTGGCAGAAGGCTTGCTGTCTGTCCATCAAAATCCCCCACCCCCCCAACAAATGCCCAACTACATGGAAGCTTCCCAGCTTCCACTCAGTTAGGGGTAACCATGTGACTACTTCTCTCTGATGGAATGTCAATGGACATGCTGTGGGCACTTCCAGCCTTGGGCCATACATATTACTTTGCATCCTTCTCCAGGTCTTTTCCACTTCTAGAATGGAACAATCATGTCCAAAGTGCCACTGGAAGCCACAAACTGAAGACAGCAGAATTCTACCAGCCTGATTCCTAAAGAACTACAGAGGATAGAATGTACCCCCAACCATAGTGTCACCACCATTGCCAAACCCACAACAGTTACAGTGGATTGTTCTTTTAGAGAGATATGAAGCCCTACTATAACTTAGGTCTACAACTTGCTATAGTAGTACAGACTACCCTTACTAGTACCATAAGTGTCATCTAGAATAAAGGTGCTGCCTTCAATTTGAAACGAGTGGCACTCAATTAACAAGTGAAGAGGAAATGGAGGTTGCAGGCTGGAAAGCAGGAAACCCTTGTCATGCTGTGGCAGGTAAAATCAAGCTTGTGACAACTGGGAAGGTAGAACACATATCTACTGGAGCCCGAAACTCTGGAAAGTGTGTTTTGCTGTTTTCAGCAAGGTTTTATAAGGGCTGGAATCTGAAAGAATTAGTCGGTTTACAGGCAAGTATGAAAGGTAATAGACAAAACCCAGAGATAAGGGACTCAAAAAATCTGGAAAACCAATGGTAAGATATAAGTCCAGGCAATGCTTTAAACTGGGGTCTGGCAATTTTTTTTCTATAACAGGTCAGATAACAGCACAAAGGCAGCTATAGATGACACATAAATAAGTGTGGCTGTGTTCCAATAAAACTTTATTTACAGACAATGAAATCTCAGTTTTACATGATTTTTATATGTCATGAAATGCTTTGTTCCCCAATGATTAAAAAATGTAAAAACCATTCTTAGCTTGAGGGCATACAGAAACAGGAGGGTTTGCAGACCCCTGCCTTAAATTTCAAAGGTTTCCCAATAAACCCAAAAGAAGGAGCTAGCACTATAGGAAAATCAGATTAAAGGTACTGCCTGTCTTTCCACCAAAGACCATTATTTCAATGGCTTCAAGGCAGCTCCTAATGAGTTAGGAGTTAGGCATACGGACAAGAAAACAACAAATAAAACAAAACAGGCTCAGAACTATGTTGGAATACCACTCTGGTGATTGTTACTTGAACAGGGAGCTGACTGGCAGCAAAAACTCCCACAAACTCCCAGGCCTAGGACTTCCTGCAGGCAGTAGCAGTGAGGACTAACACAGCACCCCACAGAACCTTCACCTTAAAGGGTCTTGGGAAAACAGATACCTTCAGTGTGTTTGAATGATTATATTTTGGGTCTACTGTTCCAGCCATTTAGACTACCCTAACCAATATACTCCCCAAACAAACATATTTTCTCAGCATTATTTATAATAGGAGAAAAGCAGGAAACAATTTAGGTAGTTAAATATAATGGGCTGCTGTGCTAAGGTTAAAGTTAGTGGATGAAAGCATTGATGTAAAAAGTTCTTCATATAATATTAAATTTAAAAACATAGCTATAAAAGAATAGCTATCGTCCTCTTTTTGGAAATACATTGCAAATACACTATGTTCCTCTTTTTGCAAATACATAGTCGGATACAGAAAACATCTGGAAGAATATACTGCTTTGAAATACTACTCAGAGCCATCACATACACACACATGGAATTATCTGATAAATGTACATCTTCTCACACTAGAGTGTAAGGTTTCTGAGGGCAGGTCCATGACTGTTTTGCTCACCATTATATCCCTGTGCCTAGCACATGCCTACCATACAGCAGATGCTCACTAAACAGATGTTAAGTGAATGAATGTCAACTGCATCACAAACGAAGGTCCCCTATTAAACCATTGCCACTATCTTGATTAATTTGTAATACCCAGGAAACATTTTTCAATGAATTTATGATTAATCAAAAATAACCTTTGAACTGTCCCCAAGTGTTTAGCATCCTTTTCCATTATAATAAATGGGATAAGGCACGAGATACTTAACCAAATCTTCTCTAAAGAGTTTCTGATTATATAACTTCTTTCCAGGGCAGAGAATGTAGCTACTTACCTCCCTAGTTCTTACAGTACCAGTACTCAATGAATAGGGTTGAGTTGAACCATATGTAACTGCTGTTTCAGAGGTTAAAAAAAAAAAAAGGCCAAATGTTGGCAATTTGGTTTCACTTAATACCTACTGTTGTGAGTTAAATGTGCCCCCCAAAAGTTCATGTATTGGAAACTTGACCCCCATTGTAACAGTGTTAAAAGGGTAGGAAATCCAATTATGGTATTTGAAATGTGGGGCCTTTAATGGGTGGTCATGGGCATGGTTCTGATGGCTTTATAAGGAGAGTAAGTGAGAAGGTTAACTCTCTCTTGTTCGGCCTTCTCACCATGTGACACGCTGGTCACCACAGGACTCTGTAGAGATTTCCTACCCAGGAGAAGGCCCTCACCAAATGTGTTGCCTGTACTTGGGAATTCCCAGCCTCTGAAACTATAAGAAATAAATTACCCAGTTTCAGATATTCTGTTATAAGCAAAAGAAACAAATACACTTATTAAACAATGGCACTGGCTCAAATGTTAGAAATGTAAACTACAGCTACATTTATCATAGTAAAAGAAATTTTTTTTTTCCTTTTTGTCTTTTTTCGTGACCAGTAATGGGATCGCAACCCTCAGTGTCATGCCCCTACCGCGACCGGCAACGGGATCGCAACCCTCGGTGTCACGCCTGCACCGCGCTCAACCAGTGAGCGGACCGGCCTCCACATGGGATCCGAACCCTCGGCGGGAGCGCCGCCGCACTCCCAAGCACCACACTCTACCAAGTGCGCCACCGGGCCGGCCCAAAAGAAAAATTTTAAGTTTGGTTTTTAATAACACTAATCAAACCAATCAAATTCCACAGTTTTCCCAAGTTTTGACAGAGATTGGACTTGAAAGGAAAGCATATCTGCCCATTTAACAGACGTTTCAGAGAAAAAAAAAAAAGATCGGCCACAGGTTACCTTTGGATGACCTTGGTGTTTCAAACACCAAGTTTGAAATTTTAACATGTAGGGAAATTTACCAGGCACCGCAGACCCTTAATAACTAGAAATCTGCCCACTTTACCTGACAATTTCAAAGACTATAAGAAGTATCAAAAGCAGAACACAGACACCAATAACAATAACACACATAACAATAAGTATAGACACTAAGACAAGCTGATTTTCCTGTTACTTAAGTAAAGTGCCAAAGGGATTGCAATCTTCCTTCTTGGGGAACCTGGATGAATGCTACAATGCTGGAGAACACATGGGATCCTAAAATAAGAAACAAGGCTGTTATGGCTGTGACATCATTGGTATTCTATCTATCTTATTCATTTATTTATTTTTTTAAAAAGATGAGCAGTAAGGGGATCTTAACCCTTGCCTTGGTGTTGTCAGCACCACACTCTCCCAAGTGAGCTAACCGGTCATCCCTATATAGGGATCTGAACCCATGGCCTTGGTGTTAGCAGCACCACACTCTCCCAAGTGAGCCACGGGCGAGTTGGTATTTTAAAGCAAATAAAACATTGGTATTTTAAAGCAAATGTAATTTACAGGATTCAAGCTTAAGAATCTACTGTGTAAGTGAAATAGCCTTAAATAATCTTAAAATGGGATCGGTTCTTTTAGAACAAATACTCCTAGACAGAACCTAACAAACCTGCCATATACTCTATCCTATGCTGTAAAAAGGGGTATTAAATCAGGTTCTTCAGAGGCTGAAAACAGAAATGAGTCATACTTCCTCCGGATCATTTAAAAAGCCATGTAAAGAAGACCCATTTATTATGTGGTTCAGTATTTTACTTCATAAAGTAAGAGAAAGAAAGTGAGTTTAAGAAACAACACACTTCAACGTCTAGTAGCTAAAATCTGTGAATGAATCAGAGAACAGATATTGGGTAGTATTAAAAGGAAAGAAATTCATTTGTAACAAACCAGATATAAGATACCTTAGGTGTAACGATTTTTCAAACATGAACTTCACACACCAACAACCACAATTTAACGAGTCCAACCAAGCACTGATGTTTCTAAACACAGGAGCGCAAACAACAGGGAACACAAGCTAACCCTGTGTGTGTTCAGTAAAATGTCCTTCTTCAGTTGATTTTAAAACAAGACATATCAAGGAAAGAAAGTGCCACCTAGTGGCCAATACACAGAATGGGGGTTTTAGAAGCTGCCAGGACAAATCAAGTTTTTTAAAAAGGGAAAAAAGAGGGCACTGTGGATCATTTTATCCACCCCCAATTTTATGGAGACCCATCTGGTGGTGTGGCTGACCAGACCATGCCCTGCCAGCAGAAATGCCACAGCTCTGCAGGTCCTGTCCCCAGAGAGCTCTTCTCACCACCTTGGAAGAGGAAGCTGATGTAGGAGCCTCTGCTAGCAAAGACGCTGAGCACAGTGCTCATCCCCTGCAAGACTCACTCACCCTCAGTAAAGATACTATTCCCATCCCAGACATTCTGACCAAACAAATACCCAGCCACGCTAGGTCTGTCTCTTTCCTGTTACAGCATCAAAACCACAGCAGGGAACAAAGGAGGGCTCAGCTCCAGGCTCTATCATCTTCCTCCAGGATCCAGATAACCTTCCAAAGAGGAGGTACACATGCAATTGCAATGCACAGGGTGGCTCTGATTTGGTCAAGATCACAGGGTATCCTCAGAAAAGCATGGCAATTATGGGGGAAATTAAAAAGGCCAAATAATAAATTTTATATAACATGGTGTATAAGTCCGTTTCTGTTGCTTATAACAGAATACTCAAAATTGGGTGATTTATAAAGAAAATGAAAGTTATTGCTTACAGTTTCTGAGGCTGGGAAGTCCAAAGTCTATTTGGTTGTGGCGACAGTGACCCAGGGGTCTAATGCTGCATGATAGTGGAAGGGGAGAGGGGGACAGGGAGAGAGGGAGAGAGGAACATAGTGGGAGAGAAAGGGATACAGGGGGAGAGGGGGAGGAGGAAGGAGGAGAGAGGGGGGAGG
>NW_007729445.1:76578-99042 GCF_000696425.1 Galeopterus variegatus | reverse complement strand
GGGGAGGGGGAGAGAGGGGAGAGGGGGAGGGGGAGGGGAGGGAGGGAGAGACACACCGACTCTCCATTCACTATGGCATGGTCCTACAATCCAATTGCCTCCTCAAGGCTCCACCTTTCAATTACCATAATGATTTCCCACTCTCTTAACAGTCACAGTGGGGGCTAAGTTTCTAATACATAAAACTTGGGGGACACAATTCAAGCTTCAGTGAGTTTTGGGAGGACATAATTCAATCCCTTATACATGGTCAGAATGAAGTCAGCAAGGGTGAACATTAACAATGCCAATCCAACTCTAGTACTACCTAAGAGATACTTCCCCAAACCAAGATAGCCTTCCTTTACTATGGCAGAGACAGGGGCGCCACTTCTTTATTCAACTGTTATTGAGAGCCTGCTATGTCCCAGAGTTCTGGGATATTGGGACACATAAGTAAAGCAGAGGCAAAGCTCTCTGCTGACATGAGTGCCCATTCTAGTGGAGGCAGAGAGACAACGAATATCAGGAATCATGAGCAAGCATCCCACAGCGCATGATGTAAGGTGATACGTGCTCTGCAAAAAAAGAAAAAGCTGAGCGAGCTGCGTGTGAGGGTCTGGGTATGCATACCTGAGGGGCTAAGGGTGTAATTTTTACTAGGTGGTCATGACAGGCCTCATGGAAAAGGTGATAAATGAACAAATACTGAAGGACATGGGGAAGTTAGCTACAAGGACTTGAAGGATACAAGGAGTTAGCCACGTGGACATCTGGGGAAGAGCTCTGCAGGAAGACAAAAGAGTCAGTGCAAAGGTCTTGAGGCAGGAACTCATCTGGCTCCTGTGTGTGGGGAGCAGCAATGAGGCCAGGGTGGCTGGAGCAGGGTACAGAAGGGGAGGAAAGTAAGAGAGGAAAGATCCCTCTGATGCATGGGGAGTGTGGGGCAGGGGGTGGAAGGGAGCAGGGAACGGGGCAATAAAGGCCATTTGCAGATTCCAGTTGTTCCTCTGAGTGAAGGGGGAACCAACCAAAAGTTGTAAGCAGCAGAGAAAAAGAATCTGATATACTGTTCACAAGAATCACTCTGGCTGCTCTGCTGCAGGGGATAGAAAGTGAGCAGGTTGAGGAGGAGCAGGGAGTAGAAACGGGGAGATGAGTTAGGAGGCTCCTGCAGTGATCAAGTGCAAGCTGGGGGACAGCAAGGTAGTGAGAAGTGCTGAGACTCGGGAGCAGAGAGGTCAGTGCCCAGAGAAACTGTTCATGGGTTGGATATGGACCAAGGAAGCCTACGTGTGATTTAAAGGGGAACATGGTAGTGGTGGGGGACAGGAGGACTTGAGATCAGAATCCAGTCTCAGATTATGCTGGGTTTGAGATGACTGCTGGACACAAGTAGAGAGATTAGCAGGCAGGTGGATATAGGAATCTGGAGTTCAGAGAGAGGTCTGGGCTGTGGACAGATTTGCCCGTCACTGGCATAGAGATGACACTTAAAGCCATAATGCTAAGTGAGCATAGACAGAGATCCCCTCTTAAGCTTTCTTCCCAGAACGTCGGAGTACTTAGTGATAGAATTGAAGACTCTTTTGGTTACACCAATGTTTTGATATGAATCACAGAGAGTGACAACACGTGAGCTTGGTAAATCGTAATGAACTCTTGTGCCTTAGACACTCATTACAAGAAAATCGCTCATCTACTTGGCCAGCCATGTCTCAAAAGGCTCCAGGAAAACCCATCTGTGACTACTCTGCACCATGCACGTCAGCTGGGAGAGGAGAGGGTTCTTCGAGTCAACTTGTTTATCTGCTCCATATTGAGTTTATGAGGAACTGTGCCCATTGCTTACCTTCTCAATGTCTACAAGTTCAGTCTCATAGATCTCAGCAATAGTAATGTGGTGCTTGGCTGCGATTGTAAACCTTCCCTGGGGAGGAAACAAAAAACAGAGTCACACACCTGTTTTACCTATTTGAATGCCGATCAGTTTGGAAAGGGAAAAAAAAAAGCAATATAACTCTAAGCCATCTCAAGGACTCCACCCCGCAGCCAGCCGCTTGCTCAAGCAATGCAATGTCTTACCATGTCTGTGTAAATGTCGATGGCTGCATTTAAGCAGTTGATAGCCTCTGATAGCATTTAAGAAAAACAATAAAAAATCCATTCAGTCAAAGAGCGTTCAGGTGAGCCTGTTTTCGTGGCTGTTATTACAGAATTACAGAGGTACAATTTGGGGGTGGAGAGTAGGCAGGTTAGTTAGTGAGAAGCAAACACAAATCATGCAGAAGTCCAGATTAATCCGCATGGCTTTGTTCCCAGCAGCTAAAGTGTAATTTAGGGAACTGTAGCTAGAGTAATACTGGCTAGTTACTCTTAACCTTAGAGAGAGGACTCCATCCAGGTGAAAGACTGCATTATAAAGAAAACAAAATCATGGAGGTTGTCACCAGCACTGATAAATTACATCTGCTAAAACATAAATGTAAATGTATTCTTCACCAATATCATGTGTATATATATTAATTCTGGAAGATGGTACCATTTCACAGAAAGATCACTTCAATAGATTCTACTCCTCCTGCAGCCAAAATTAAAAGCACTTTGATATACTTGTTCAGACAACTGTTTAGCAAAGTCAACATTTGGTATAATATTCAGAGATGCTAGCTTTTGATGTACTAAACATATCCAAAAAAAGAAGAAAAATATCTAATACATGATAATGCTAATAAATTATATTAATTTTCTAAAACAGCCAAAACTTTTCCTTATCATGAAATGGTGTTATTTATAATGCTAACATATGGCTGACAGCTCCAAGTTTATTGTTTTCTTGGTTTAAAAGAGGCAACAAAGTGAAAAGCCCTGACTAAAGAATTAGAAAGGTAAATAGATTAACAAAAATTAAAAACAATTTCCCCCTAAGCTATATAAAAAAATGTAGATTCGCTGTTACAACGTTTAAAAATACAGAACAATATCAATGCTATACTCCACAGATATGTCCAATAATGTTTCAATAAATTTAAAAAAACAATAAAAAATGAATCCCAGCTAATCCAAAAAAATACAGAATATAAAGAGGAAAACAGCCTATCTATAATCCCACCAAAGCCACTGTTAGTATCTTGATGCACCTGTCCTTCCTGTGTTTTTTGGACACGTTACTGCATGCACAAACTGTTATCTGCAATTGAGGTGATACGACATTCAGTCTCGTGGTTCTTTAATTACCATGTGAACATTTACTAGGTCACTGAAGATTCTTTGAAACCAGGAACTTTAATGCCTGCATCACATTCTAAAATACTGACGCATTATGATTTTACCATTCTACTCTTAGTGCTCATTTAGGCTGTGTCCAGTATTTCACTTTTGGAAATAAACTATGATTAATCTTCATACAAAAGCCCCTAAAGATATCTTACTTCTTTACGATATATTCATAAAAGTTGAGATTTGTGTATTAAACAAAATGGACTGTTAAGAGAAAAAAGGGAGACTCAAAGCTATCTGTGCAGCTGTTTGGGAGTGAAGAAATTAATTTTTTAATTTCTTTTTTTTTTTTCCTTTTTGTCTTTTTTCGTGTCCGGCAACGGATCGCAACCCTCAGTGTCGCGCCCGTACCGGACCGGGACCGGCAACGAGATCGCAACCCTCGGTGTTGCGCCCGCACCTCGCTCAGCCAGTGAGCGGCTGGTCTGTACGTGGGATCCGAACCCTCAGCGGGAGCGCCGCCACACTCCCAAGCGGCGCACTGTAGCAGTGCGCCACCGGGCTGGCCCTAATTTTTTAATTTCTAAGTGTACTCTTCTAACTAAAAAAGAAATAATATTTGTAAAATTTTACTTTAAATATCTGATTTCATTCTTTCATGAAAACAAATACTGGACCTTAAAACTCACTAAGTATTTAGAAATAAGGAAACACTAGAGCTTCCTTTCATTAACAATATACATATTTCATAAAATTAAAGTATTCTTAGATAAAATTAAAGGTAATTTCCAAAAAATTCTCTAAAATGCAACACAAATGGAATTTAAGAAAATGGTGTTGACAGCTAAACAGCTAGGATAAATGTAACATATTTTCTTCTCATAAAAGTCCCCAAATGATTAAAGAAGACAAGTTCCTAAAGTTATCAAAATTTCTCTATTATTCCAAGATACAAAAATTAAATTCCCTTTACCAGGACTAAAAAGGACACCAAAATGGATGTTAACGAGGAAAGAAACCCTGACTCATTAGTGATGCACCGAGGTAGATGTGCTCGTGCTTCCCTGCCTTACCTTGAGGGTCTGCCTTTTTGTAAGCATTTCCGGCATCCACAAAGCTGGTGGCAGAGTCGTGTTTGCTCTGAAGCTGCATGTGGAGCTTGGCTGCCTGACAAAACGCATTTCCTGCAGCTGAAGAAGATACTACAGTTAAACACAGAGGAAAAAGTTTCCCAGCAGAAAAGTCCATGCTTTAAGTGCTGGACCTACCTAGAAAAGTTACATTTCACAAAAAAGAATCATTTCAGTAAGAAGCACATGTTAATAGAGTCAAGTGCACCTTGGGTGTATATAAAAATAACCAGAATCAAGTCAGACAGTGATGAAAGCTTCTTCATCTCAGCCCCAGCAGACCTTCCAAAGTGCCTGATAGAGTTTGGATATGTTGTCCCTGCCAAAACTCATGTGGAAATCTGATCCCCAATGTGGCAGTGCTGGAAGCTGTTCCAGTCATGGGGGCAGATCCCTCATGAATGGATTAATGCTCTCCCTGGGCAGGAGGATTGAGTGAGTTCTAGCTCTATTAGTTCCTGCGAGAGCTAGTTGTTTAAAAGACCCTGGCACCTCCCTCTCTCTCTTGCTTCCTCTCACCATGTGATCTGCTTGTACCCGTCAGCTGCCTGCCACTTTCCGCCATGAGTAGAAGCAGCCTGAGGCCTGTGCCAGATGCAGTTGTCCCAGAATCGTAAGCCAAATAAACCTCTGTTCTTTATAAATTACCCAGTCCTAGGTATTTCTGTTATAGCAACACAAACGAACTAATACAGTGCCCATGGGCACTGAAGCGTCCTTTCTGTAGCCCAGCCATTCAATACTAACAGATAAGTCCTGGGCTGTTCAATTCCATTCCACAAACCCAATAAACACTGCCTAGAGGCTTCTAGCTACAAACAATTAAAGGTAAAACACTGAAGTCAAGTGTATTTATTTATTCATTTTTCTATCTTATAGTGTCCATTGGACTTAGCTGTCATTGCTGAAGAAATTGCTAATAAATGCTTCATAGACAAAGTTTCTTAAAAAGTGAAAACCCAGCACACAATTTAGAAACCCAAAAAAGTCTAAAAATCCAAAGTTTCTTCAGTTTAAAGCAAAACCTGACTGAAATTTGTATGAAGTTTAATCTGTTTTTATCGCAGTTAGTGTGAGAATTTGCACATTTCCCTACAGAATTGTTGATGGGTTTGGTTGTGGGGTGCTGCCAAGGTCTTTGCTGGGATGTGGAACGACATGTAAGGTATATGTATTCAATTTTTTTAGGGAAGGTTTTGGATCAGGGACCATGGATTCTGGAATGGCAGAAAAGAATGAGGGAGTCACATGAACAAAGAACAAATGCTTGAAGGAAAGAAAGGGCTAGTCGTGAAGGCCAGTGACTAGCCTGTCCTGACTGGAGGAGGGTGATTGGAGTCAAGGCTGAGACACACCAAGCCAGTTCAGAGAGGGTTTAAATGTCAACAAGAGGAACTTCCCGAGTTCAGAGAAAGCTTGGCAGAGTGCCTCCAAAAAATGAGTACAGTGCAGGACAGACTAGGGAGACATGAGCTTAGGAAGGATGGAATCGGGAAGTCAGTACAACAGGAATAGAGTTGAAAGAATCTGCTTCACTAGGAGAAGCACAAGTAAAAACATAACAAAACCTTTAGGTTAAAAAAAAATTTTAATCATAAAGAAGTACCCATGGCTGACATTAAACATTTGCTTTAAATTTCTTTGTAAAAAATAAAACATCCAGTTCCACTAAAGATTCAGTTGTGTCCCTTGTCCCAGCTGCCACTCCAGAGGTAACCACATAGTTCCTATGTGGCTTTCTGAACTCTCATCTGAGGGAAAAAGAGGCAGTACAAACTCTACAGCCAGTCTGCCCAGGTTGAATTCTTGCTCTGTGCCTCAGTTTCTGATAAAAATAGTACCCAGACAGTTTTGAAAATATTTAGCCACCAGCATAACATGGTGCTGTGAACTGAACATACCCTCTAAACTCACTGAAACTGAATCCCCATTGTAACAGTGGTGAGAGGGTAGGAAATCAGATTATGGCAGTTGAAAAGTGGGGCCTTTGAGAGGTGACTGGATGTGATGACCGTGACCTTGTGAAAGGATTAATCCATTCATGGAGTAATGAGTTGTCATGGGCATGCACTTGTGGCTTTATAAGGGCAGTACATGAAAGGGTTCTTGCCATCCTCGGCATGTGATACCCTGGTCATCACAGGACTCTGTAGTTTTCCCTCCAAGAATTAGGCCCTCTCTAGATGCACCCTCTGGATCTTGGACTTTCCAGCCTCTAAAACTGAAAGAAATAAATTTCATTTCTTATATATTATTCAGTTTCAGATATTCTAAGTGACAGAAAACGGACTAACACACGAGTACTGATAAGGTCCAAATGTTGGCATCACACCAAAATTCATATATTGGAACCTAATATCCAGTGTGATATTATGAAGAGGTGGTGTAGCCTCCTGGGAAGTAATTAAGTCATGAGTGGGACTCTTATGAGTGGGTGCCTTTATAAAAGAGGTTGAAGGAACTGACTTGTTCCCTTCTACCATGTGAGGACGCAGCAAGAAGGCAACATCTTGGAAGCAGAAAACAAGCCCTTACCAGACAATGAATCTGCTGTTGCCCTGATCTTGAACTTTCCAGCCTCCAGAACTATAGCAATAAATTTCTGTTGTTTATAAATCACCCAGTCTAAGGTATTTTGTTACAGCAGCAGAAACAAACTAAAATGGGCACTGACCAATCAAAGTGGATGCTAGTCCCAGGGCTGGAGCAGGAACTAGAGAAACCCTGTTGGCCACTGGCAAATCATGAGAGGTTGGGGGTCCAGCGGACCGGCCAAAACCACTGCCAGGGTAGAGGACTGGTACCTGGGGTAGCAAGTAACTACCAAGTGGCAGCTGAGGAATACATCAGCTGAACAGTAGCTTTGATGGGCTCTGCCTCACAAGAATGTAGTAATAACTTGGATCTCTCAAGTAAAGTGCTTAGAAGAGCCTGGCTCAGGTTACGCATGTGTTGGATATTTTCATTTTTACATGCAAATCCATCCTTAGACAATACCTGTGGTTTAGCATGCTTAAATGTCATAATTTCTTTATAACCTACATCCTCCCTCTACTGCCAGCATTTCATTTGTGATACTTTATCTATGTTTACTGTCCCATAACCAATCATGGTTCATCCTTTTCTTGCTAAGTGTAATACTACAACATCTAGGCTCTCTTGGGCTACCTCCATTTCCCCAGATAAAAGTAAGTGCTTTAATTTTACATTTTCATGCTCCCACCTTCCAAAACTAGCTGCTGGCTTGCTTCTTCATTCCAACACTCATTCCAATCACTGCTAACAAATGCCATCTCAGTCTCTCCAAACTTGGAAGTGTCTTTAAAGGAGCAGACATGTACATTAAAGTAAATGGCCTCTGAGAAGTCACATAACTTTTTAGGCTAAATTTCCTCACCTGTGAAATTGGTCTAATACCTGTCAGGATGATTTCTCAAAAGCTGAGAGTCAAACAAATCAGCTTAATCATTATAAAATAACTTTAAAAATTATAAAGAGATACAATGGTGTTATGACCCTCACCATTGCAACATGGATGCAACTTCAAAGAGTAACATTTATTCATTCACTGAACAAATATACTGAGCATCTAATACACTGCAGGTACTAATTCAGGCCCTGAAGATATGGCAGATATAAAATACATAAACATCCTGGCCTTTCAAGGTTTATATTCTGAGGGCCAACATATAATAAAAACACATAAATATAAATGAATAAAACACTATGTAATTTATTATTATTTTTTGGACTGGTAAGGGGATCACAACCCTTGGCACAGTGTCGTCCGCACCACGCTCAGCCAATGAGTGCACCGGCCATCCCCATATAGTATCCAAACCCATGGCCTCGGCGCTACCAGTGCCACACTCACCCGAGTGAGCCACGGAGCCGGCCCGTAATTTATTTGCTTTTGTTAGACAGTGATAAGGACATTGGGAAAATGCCCAAACGGAAGGGAGTTTCCAGGAAGGAGAAGACTGCCATTTTTAAAAGGGGTAGCCAAGGAAGACCTCACTAAGATAACATTGGAAGGAATTGAAGGAAGCAGGGAACCAGCTACATTCTGTTTGGGGGAGAGTGTGCAGGACATAAGGTCAGAGACAGGAAGCCACTGTAAGGACGTCAGCTCTTATTTGGAATGATATGACCTGACTTAACGTGTTATGTTGCTTCATTGAAATAGGCTGGGAAAGCACAGAAGCATGGAGATGCCAGGCTTGACAGAGAGCATCACTCCAGGAAGCAGATGATGGGGCGGGGGTAGACACAAAGCCTCCTTGGTTATATAAATGATAAGTGGCCTCTCTGAAATGGAATGTCCAAAGGTTAGATATCTGATCACCTGATAAAATAAACAATAAGTAGTCTTTTTAGATAAGATCACTTTTTACCTCTGATTACCGAACCTGAACAAAAGATGGAATCCTGAGACAATACTATTTTCTCCTCCATTTTTTCCCATATAATTTAGGAATAAGTGCATTTTGAAAACATAACATATCCTTTTTAACTAAAGCCCTGCCTAAAAATAAAGTTCTTATAAAAGAACTTTAGAGCCAGAAGGGACCTTTCAGATTCATCTAGCTCAAAAAGCATTTTGTCCTTTGAAATGATTTTAAAGTGTCTGCCTTAAAAGCAAATAGAGAAACAGCTTGTCGAGAGTGAGGAACCCATTTTTCAATTATGCAGCAGCTGTGAGCTGGAGCTAGAGACCCATGTCCCTTGCTCCAGTCTCAGGTTGTCTCCATTTTCACTAGAGATATACTTTATCACTGAGCCATCTTTTTCCAGGGGGAGGTGGATGAATTTTTCTCTCAAATTAGTGTTAGAAAGAGCCATCCCCTCTCATAGCAATGAAAAAGATAAACCTGTTGATTTTGTTATATGTAATTTCACCAGGTAGAAAGCCTTACTTAAAGAATGAGTTTGTCAGGGTTTACATAAAAAACATCGTCACTGGCTCAGTTCTCAATAGAATCACAATCAGTTATCTCAGAGTGAGGAATAGTTAGAAATTCTCAACCAATGTTTAGGTAAAGAAAACCAGACATTTCTGTTTATCCTATCAGTTGTCAATGAGTTTTACTATGATTTTCCTTCCTTATGGCACTATTATTTATTTCAGCACAATTAGTAAGAAGCAAAGATTACTCTTCCTAATTCCAAGTAATTTCAACTCTTCTTAGTTGTACGAGTCTACTGTATTAGTTGTTTTATAGAAACTAAAACACTGTCCGTATGCTTAAACGTTAGGTCTGGTTTTCAATACTTAGATCATGGTGCTTTAGTCCCCATCCACAAAGCCACACAGTTATTCAGCACTGACACCTCTGTCTTTAGGGCCAACAGTCTTATCCTCTAAGGGTAATACAGTCATTTGCTCCTTGAAAATGACTTTAAAGTATTTGCCATAAAAGCAAACAAAAACTTAGTACATACCACTCCAATTTTTAGCCATCTTGAACATATTTGCAGCTCTGGTATACATTTCACAAGCCTCTTCTATTCTTGTGTTTCCTCTGAGAAAAAGTTAAAAATGAGGTTACATTTTATTATAAGTCATCCACATCACTAATCCTTCTTCCCTCAAATAATAAACATCTAATGAGTACTTACTATGCGTCAGACAAGACTTACAGAATCTTGGTAATTATTCAGAGGAGATATGCTTACTATCCCTATTTTCCAGATGAGGAAACGGAGGCATACAATGGTAAAAGTAACCAGCCCAAAGTCACATAGTAAAGATCCTTCCGAACTGAGACTCAAACATAAATCTGCCTGAACCCAAGAGAATATACCCTTAACCACAGTTCTTTCCATGTAAAAAACTAGAAGTTTTATATTAGTCTGAGAGTCAGAAGTACGTTTTTCAAAGGAGATTAAATTTTCAAGGATAAAAGATCTTTATCCTGTTATTTTTCAACAGTTTAGTACTATGTTTATTCAGACTTAAAAAATAAAACCAAAATCTGAAGCCAAAGCATATGAGAAAGTGCCACGCTGTTCTATGGCTGTATTATCTGTGACTCTGGCAGGGGCAAGCCTTTCTCCAACATGTAAGGGGCCTTTGGGTCCAGCTCCTCACCCCGTGTAGAAATGTATTTTATGACATCCTAACAGAAGGGCATTCTACTACTGCTTGAAAACATACAGTTCTGGGAAGTTCTTCACCAGGCAGCTGATTCTACTGAAAGACAACTTTAGCTGCTTAGAAATTTCTTCTTATATAAAAGCCAAAATAATCCTCTGTTAATTCCTCCAGAGTTTTCGAATTCAACCTTGCTTTTACTATGCTAAAGCCCCTCTTGGAGAGATGTTTATCTGTCTATCTACATTATAAATATAAAATAACCAGAGAAAAACCAAGACACAGTAGACGCTAACTATGCAGTACACACAATGAGGAACTCAAAGTGGAGTGCGGACATAAGGAATCAGAGACAGGAGAGGTCAAGGCTGACTCTTGGGGGCTGGGCACGATATGCACATGAAAGAGTGCACACACACATGCCAGCAACTCCAATAAGCTCCAAGCTCCAGCAGAGGGGCCTGTGGCTTCATATTAACATCGAGTCCTACTGCAGAGTCGAAGCTGGGCACACAGCAAGGCTCAGGTGTGACTCAGACCTTAGGCAGTAACTACTAACATTCTGACCCTGAGTAATGTTCTTTAACTTCTTTGTACTTTAGATTTTGCATATGCTAACTTAGATTAATATTACCTCTACCTTTGGGTTGTTATGAGAATCAAAAGAAGTAAACTATATATAGTTGTCAATGTAGAGCTTGACCCAGAATAGGTACTCAATCAGGATGGTTATTACAACTAAGTCCATGTATTAAAGGCATAAAAACCTTTGAGAATATTTGGACGCCATATGTCTCATAAAGAACTTGTATCTTAGAATATATAAAGAAGTCTTACAACACAACCATAAAAAGACTAATAACCCAACTAAAAAATGAGCAAAGAATATGAACAGACATTTCTCCAAAGAAGATATACAAATGGTCATTAAGCACATAAAAAGATTTTGACACCATAAGTATAAAGGAAATGCAAATCAAAACCACATATGTAATAGCATGTGGCTCCCACAGGGATGACTAGAATCAAAAGATGGACAATAATACATGTTAAGGAGGATGTAGAGAAACTGGAACCCTTGTATACTGCTGACAGGAATTAAGATGGTGTAGCCACTTTGGAAAATGGTTTGGCATTACCACTTGACCCAGCAATTCCACTCCTAGGTGGAATGAAAACATATGTCCACACAAAATTTTGTATACAAATACACAGACGCATTGTTCACAGCAGCATTAATTATAATAGCCAAAGAGTAGAAACAACCTAAATGTTCATCAACTGACAGATAAATAAAATGTGATTTATACATACGATAGACTATTATTCAGCAATAAAAAAGGAATAAAGTACCAATACATGCTACAACATGGTTGAGCCTTGACAATATTATGCAAAGTGAAAGAAGCCAGTTACAATATAATTCATATAATTTATACGAAAGGTCTAGAGTAGGCAAACTATTATAGAGAAAGAAAACAGATTAGTGTTTGCCTAGTCCTATGGTTTGAATGTTTTTGTCCCCTCCAAAACTCATGTTGAAACTTAATCCCCATTCAAGTATTGGGAGCTGGGCCTAACGGGAAGTGTTTAGGTCATGAGGGCAGAGCATAATCAGTGATTGATGCTGCTATAAAAAGGGCCTGTGGGAGTGGGTTCTTTCTCTTTTTCTCCTCTGTTACATTGGGACATAACATTCATACCCACTTACCCTTCTACCTTCTGCCATGTGAGGACACAACAAGAAGGCCCTCTCCAGACACCAGACGTCAATGCCCTGATCTTGGACTTTCCAGCCTACACAAATGTGAGAAAAAAATTCCTGTTCTTTATACCTTACTCAGTCTCAGCTACTCTGTTACAGCAGCACCAGACAAAGACATCTAGACCTGGGAGTGTCAAGAAAAATGGGGAGGCTGGGGAAGTAACAGCTAAAGGGTACAGGGTTTCTTTTGGGGATAATGAAGATGTTCTACAATTGTTCTGATGGTTGAACATTTCTGTTAATATGCTAAAAAACAATAAATTGTACACTTTAAATGGGTAAATTGTATGGTATAAGACTTACATCTCAATAAAGCTATTAACACCACCACCCCCAAAAAATGAAAGAAAAAAAAAAGAAAAACCTTTGGGGGTTATCTCACACAATGAATGACAGGATGGCAACAAGCCACACCAAAACTGAAGTGTCAGAATATGCAAAGCTTTCTCTCACACCCTCATGTCCCTTTTTTCCCACTTCAAATTTATAATAAAAACTTCCGAACATGAGAATGCTCTCAATTTTAGCCATAGCTCCTTGGAACTAACAAAGGTTTGCCACTTTCTTGTTTCTTGTATTTTTTTTTTCTTTTTCTAACAAATACAAGGGATCTTGAACTGTAAGTATAGTGCAATCATTCTTATTAAAGGTTTCCAAATAAAACTAGCTTAATTAAAATGCACTTTATCCTATTATTTTCAGAGACAGATAGAGCTAGGAATAATGGAACTGCTACATTACACTAGGTTTTAAGCAATACATTTTGACATATGTTATGTCTTTTTCACTATTACAACAATCATGAAAGACACTATCTCCATTTTACAGAAAAGAAAATGGTATCTGGAAGTCAATGGCTCACCCAACATCAGCCAGCCAATGTTAGTGGTATAGCTGAAACCTGACTTCAAGTTCAATGATCTTTACAAAAATACTGAATGAACCCTGAGACTATAAGACCCTCACCTCTCCAAAAACAGAATTACCAGAAGAATTCTCCTTGAAAAACACTAGAGAAAACTCATTGCCATAAATGAAACATAACTTTAAAACTTCATGAAACAATGTACTTTTGAAATTAACCCAAATGCTTACTTTGTTTTATATATCTATAAGTTAATTTTTATAAGTTTTATGGACAAATATTCAATAATATTCAATATTCAAATAATTCAACTGATTGTTACCCAGACCCCTACAGTGGGGTAGAAGATCCTCAAAAACAGAAACAAGACTCTGTGAGGGAATCTACCTTATAAAGTGATACAATGTAAGCACATGGCACTAAGTTGACATTAAGAAAACTAAACTGATCTAATTTAACTATTTTCTGGTTGGTGAAATTCTGACCTTGAAGAAGAAAATTCTCCACCATGAAAGAAAACGCTGACAAGCCTGCATAAGAACCGCCACCACCCAGCAGCCCCAGCTGAACCAACCCCTCAATTCCAGGGGCAAGGCAGAATCCCCTTCTTCTTGACCATACTCATTCAGGAAATATATACTTAGATCAACATGTGCCAGAAAATACTAAGGAAAGAAGTGCCTTTCCCACAAGGAGGTCAGAATGTTGAGAAAAGAAAATCAAACTTCGGGGCTGAAAGAGGTCTCAGGGAGCACGCAATGTCCCCAAGTTCTGTTGAAACGTGGTCAAAGTCACAACATGTCCCACCAGGTGCCAGTGAACAGCAGAGCTGTGAAAAGCAATTAATACTCAAAAAAAATCTAAAGACTTGATTTTTCCCCATCCTAAATAATAACTACTTTAGAGCACTGGGAAACACTGGCAATGATAGTAGATACTATTTTAAAACTGTGGGTGGGAGGCGGAGACATTAAGGTAGAATTGTGGGAAACAATAGCACACATATCATGAGATGTACCCAAAAGAAAAAGGTGACAAGTGCTGAGGTAGAAACAAAGTTGCCTCTGAATTCACAAGATATTAGAGTAGAAATATTACAAAAAGTGTCAATGACACTGCTGTGATGATGTGCATTCAGAACTAGAGGCAAATTTCAGCTCTACCATCAGGATACCCTGGAGGGGTGTCAAGTCGTGTGGAAGGACTAAAAACAGCAATCACTGTTAGTAGTGCCCGGGACCCTGGGAGAAGGGAACCCCACCAAACAGGATAATTTTTCTTCTCATGATTTACCAGCAATCTCTCTCCTTCACCACTAGACTGAAGCTCTGGGGAGAGGGACCAGCACAAGGCCTGGCACACAGGCTGCAATAACAATGCTGATTGCACAGTGTCTACATAGAAGAAACTGTCCACATAACAGTTTTGAAAGTTTTCCCACGTGTTCCTCAAAACAAAAGCAAATATAGAAATCATGCACTTGTCATTTTCAGATTTGCTCACAAAACAAAACCCAACAGTGTATTCAAAACAAGAGAGACAATAAAAAATAAAGGGATTACGAAAGGCTTAAAATAAAGAAATGGTCAAAAGTATCCAAATACAGTCAGGCCTTCTGTATCTGAGGGTTATGCATCAATGGGTTCAACCAATTGTGGTCAAAATATTCAGGAAAAAAAAATCATCAATATTGAATATGTACAGACTTTTTTCACTTGTCATCATTCACTTAACACCACAATATAATGACTATTTACAGGCATGTACATTGTATTAGGCATTATTAAGTAATCTAGAGATGATTTAAAGTATAAGGGAGGATGCACAAGTTATATGCAAATATTATGCCATTTTATATCTGAGACTTAAGCACCTGCAGATTTTGATATCTGCTGGAGGTTCTGGAACTAATCCCCTGTGGACACTGAGGGTACTGAGGGACGACTGTACATCAACCAGCTCTTGTTAGATTTGTCACATCAAATAATCCTGTTATCTCCCAAAGGCTTCTCTCATTCACTTTACCTGATACTGCAGGCCTGCTGTGACTTCTGGTTCTTTCTCCAAGTGGCATCATTCTCTATTCTGTAATGTAGCCCCTACCTAGGTTGTATTTCTATTTTCTTTCTTTTTTTTTTTTTTTTCTTACAGAAGGAAAAAAGCCACGGCAGAGGCACAGGATAGACCCTGCACTTCTGCTCAGATGAAGCATGCATCCCTTCCCCTCATCTCATGACTGTCTGAGTGGGGAGGGGAGAGCTGGGCAGCACAGGGTACATGGCAACAGGCAGAATATAGGATCCTCTTACATAATGTGGCCCTAAAGGAGGTAACCACAAACAATAAGAAAGCAGAGATTATCACCCTAGAATCAGACAAAGTAGAATTTGGGTTCAAAAGTGTTAAACAAGATAAAGAAGCTCATATCATAATGTTTAAGATACAATTCATAATGAAATGATATTAGTTGTGAATATCTATACACCAAAACATAGTAGCTGCCTTTATAAAGCAGAAACTACAAGAGACACAAGAAGATAGAAATACACTTGTAAGGGGAGACATTAAGACACCCCTTTTAGCCCAAAGCAAATCAAGTGGACAAAAAATAAATAAGGATATGAACAGCCTAGACAATATAAATCCATAACTAAATCTTAGGGATCTCTATCAAACCCTGTTAAGAGAATATCCACCTTCTTCTAAAGGGCACACGAACCATTCATGAACACCAACCATATATCAGGTGGCAAAGAAAATCTCAGTAAGTTTTCTGACCATAATGAAGTAAGACTAGAAATTAATAATAATATACAAAAAGGCCCTTCCTGGAATAATAAAAACCTTAAACAACTCTTAGATACAATGGGAAACAAACCAAAATAAAACACTATATATCAGGATCTGTGATACAATTAAAGCAGTTCTAAAGGAAAACTCACAGCCATGAACATTTGGATCTATACAAGTAAAATAATGAAAACAGCAAATTAACACACACCCCCAAGCTGGGGATGGGGAGGGAAGCCAAAAGGAAACAATAAAGGTAAAAGAAATTAATAAGGCAGAAAACACAAAACCAGTAGAACTAACAAATCAAAATATTGGTTGTTTGGAGAAAAAGAATTAGAATCAAGGGAAAAATCACAAATAAAAAAAAAGTGACAAGAAGGAAATAACTACTGAAATAGAACATTTTAAAAAGTCATAAAAGACTACTTTTCACAACTCTACAAATACATTTTTTAAAACTTAGATGAAATAATTTGCTAGGAATATACAATTTACCAAAACCTACCTGAGTACAAATAGAAAGTTTAAATGTTCCAAATTCCAGAGGAAAAAAAGAGAAAGTTATCAAAGAAATACCCACCAAAAGTCCCAAAGGCTTCACTCTAAGTCTACTTAAACCTTCAAAGACCAGAGTCCAGGAAAAAAGAAAAACTTCCAAATTCTTTTTATGTGGCACCTGTACCATGAATTCTCCAATCCAATAAAGACGATACATGAAAGAATTGTAAATAAAACATATAAAAACAGAGTCCAACAGCCCATTAAAAAAATAATACATTATAATACAGACAGGTTATTCCAGGAATGTTGGACAGTTCAATATGAGGATATCCAGTAAATAACATATTAATAACTTTAAGGAGAAAAATCTTGTTTATCTCCATAGATAGTGATAAGGGCTTCAAAATACAGTACTAGTCACTAATAAGAATACCCGATAAAACAGGAATTGACAGATACCATAAAAAAGATGTACCTTAATCCAATAAAGTATTGATCTATTAATTTGGTTTTTTTTTTTTTTTTTGATCGGTAAGGGGATCAGAACCCTTGGCTTGGTGCGGCCTGCACCACGCTTAGCCAGTGAACGCACTGGCCATCCCCATATAGGATCTGAACCTGCAGCCTCAGCACTACCAGCGCCACACTCTCTCGAGTGAGCCACGGGGCTGGCCCTATTACTTTGTTTTAATTAAATCATCATTATTTACAATAAGCTCCATTTAAATACAGAAATTGTTAACATTCTGATATTCTACTTCCAAGTTTCCTTACTTGTGACCTGTAAATTCCTTGAAGGTACAAAAGCTTTACTGATCTTATCATCTAATCAAATGAATGCAATGTGAAGGTCTATGAATAGTGTAGAAAGAAAGTCTTCTATAACTAGAGTGATTCTTGCTCTGGTTGCATAGACACCCATTTTCTTGGTATCTCAAAAATATCCCAATTTGGATAATATATTCATGGTCACCATCTATAACTCACAAAAATAGAAAAATATTTGAAAAAAATTTTAGGTATAAAATAATTTTTATCAGCTTGAAGAATTATTTGGCATACATCCAGAATTACAGTTTAAATATGTAATTTATATATAAAAGGTAATATTTAGAGATTGAAAAATAAGTAAGATAGATAGAGGGGGAAATAAGGTCATGTAATTTATGATAAATTCCCCATCATTTTTAGCAGAATCAATAGATACTGTCTAAAATTAAGAAATCAGAGGGCTGGCCTGTGGCTTACTTGGGAGAGTGTGTTGCTGATAACACCAAGGCCATGGGTTCGGATCCCTATATAGGGATGGCCGGTTAGCTCACTTGGGACAGCGTGTGCCGACAACATCAAGTCAAGGGTTGGGATCCCCTTACCAGTCATCTTAAAAAAAAAAAAAAAAAAAAAGAAATCAGGAAGTAGAAGTATCCCAAAATTATTTAGAATTATGGCGGCAACCATCAGAAGAACTAAAAAGAGAGTTAAAAATGGTTACTTCTGGGGATTAAGGAAAGGGAAGACTCACAGAGAATTCTACTTTTCAACTAAAACCCCTCTGTACTCTTTGCATTTTTCTACCATGTATAGCTACTATGTTTATAAACAAATATTTAAATAAAACATAAAAGAAAGTGATATGAACTACCCTTCACTTGGTACACCTTTGCTCTTGAAAACCAGGCAAGAGTAAAAGAAAAAAAAAAAAAACTCAGCATTTGTATATTTGTTCTCTCCAACAACAGCCACCCAGTGCCGAATTCACGCCACACAAGCTAGGTGAGGTGCTTGGCCACAGCAACAAAATAGGACAGACTCCCAGGGAGCCACACACGACCACTGGGTCCTTCCAACCTCTTCTAAGCAACTCTGCACCTCACAGGTCTCACAAGAATGGGAGAATAAATAGTGAATACTGAAAAAATACAAACAGAAAAAAGCCAATCTGGTAATGGTTTACCATTTGATACCCAAACTGCAACTTGACTTAAAATTAGAAAACTAATAACAACAGTAATATAGCTCTGTGCAGCTGAATAAGCATTCCAACACCTCATTCAACTCTAACAACCCTGAAAAGCAGATTCTGTCCCTCTGCCCATTTGAAAGCTTAAAAAACAAAGTATGATTTATTTGACTATGATCACCAAACTAGTAAATGACAAAACTAGAGCCTATATTTGGTCTTCTCCTACATTTCTTTTCTTATTCTTCTTATTACTTTTCTTAGATAACATATATGGCAGGTGTCCCTTGGTATCCTCAGGAGATTGGTTTTAGGAACACCGCCCTCTCCAGCCTCCAATGGATACCAAAATCCACCGATGCTCAAGTCCCTTATATAAAAGGGTGTAGTATTTGCATATAACCTATGTAGATTTTCCTGTATATTTTACATCATTTCTAGATTATTTACAATATCTGATACAATGTAAATGCTATATAAATAGTTGTTATACTGTATTTTTAATATTTGTATTATTTTTTATTGTCTTTTATTTAGAATATTTTTGATCCCCAGTTGGTTGAATCTGCAGATGCTGAACCCGCAGCTATGGAGGGCCAACTATACATAAAAATAATTATCCAATATATAGATCACCCTATTTCTTACATTACTATAAGAAATATACACATAGATTTCTTACACTATACCATCTGTCTCTATAAGTAAATCTGAGCTTAAGGATTTTTTAAAGTTCAATCTGAACTATGAAATCATTTGAAAGCATCTGAATATCAACTGTAACTGGAGAAGAGCTAAAAGCTTTACAAAATCTACCACATGGCCCAACCATATTTTGGCAAAACTTAAAACAATTTTTGTTGAAATAAAGGTGAGTGTAAAATACTGACATTAACAGCCTACAATGCTTAAGAAATTCTCAATTTTCACAAATAGCTACTAAATTATACATTCATGATTATTTCAAGATAACGCAACAGGGTCTTTCATTAATTTTGCATTGACACTGCCGGATTTATAACTCTACTATTGAAGAACACTGAAAAGCAAAGGAAGACAGCACTAACTACTACCAAGAACATCTCTCCGCTATCATTCTTAAACACCACTTTCTTCGATGTACATAGTGCAGGTTATCCCCATCTGTGGTCTCCTAGCAACGAGACGGAAAGGACAGTAACAGGCCTTCACAATTCTAAATTATCTGTCACACTCTGGCCAGTTTAAGATCATATTAGCAGTTCATTAAGATTCTACATTAGAATTTGAAATTAACTACAAAATTTGATAGCTCATCCTGGCGATAAATAAATGACAATACAACTCTTTTCGTAGTCATTTTACTATAGTATACTACACCCTTCAGAAAAAGTAAGGTTTAATTTAATTCTACAACTACAAAAATCTATCACTATTTCATTAACTGGCAGTCCAGCAGAAAAACAGAACAGCAGCAACAGTGGTTTCTTGCAATGCTTGCTACCCTTGTCAGCTCCTTTAGGGAAGGGAGGGCTGCAGGGTGGGATCACAGACACCTTGCCTGACAAGACATGGGATTTGTGCCTTACCTGCAGAACAAATATTTGACTGACCCTTTCTTGTGAATATACGTGCATATTTGCATCTATTTTACCGAAAGCAACAAAAAGCAAGAGATGTAGAATAGTACTGAGAATACAGTATTGCCATAAAACCAGTGGGTAGTGGATAAACACTGCTTGAAGGAAGTGGTGAGCTCATGATAGGCTTTAATCTGAAGTTGGGATATTGAGAATGGCTGTGATATGAAATATATGCAATATGCCAAGCACCTTTCAAAGGCTGCCACACCCTCGAAATGGCATCACCTGTCCCCTTTCAAGCACTAGCTGATCAGTTCCTAAATATGTGAGCTCTGACGATACTCATGTTGATATATGTTTTGTTAATTTTGTGTTATGTTAACCCAGGAGTCAGACATGAAAATGGACTGCGCTGTGTTTTAAATACATGATAACATGTAGATCATTAGGAAAAAAAAGGAGGGGGAGGGAAGGTAGAGTAACATGTATTCCAGTCCCGAAAGGTGATGATAGGTCCAAGTGATGCTACCTATAAGGTAGGATTTTAAACATCTAAAATTGATACAAAATCATTAATAAACTGACCCGCTGTATCCAACTGTAACTCACAGAGAACTAGGTCTGGTTTTGGACTTCAAATAATTATGTAATATTATTAAAACTCACATAACTGAGTACTTTTCTTCCTCCAAACTGTCCTGGAGCCAAATATTACTGGAAATAACACAGGCCTCATAGTATAAATAACACCTACATGTTACTTTAGTTAAAAGCTCTTTCAGATATTTTATTTCATTAAAAGACCAAGGATCAGTCCAAAAAACCTTTGGCTTTGAAATCTTGGAAGTCACTTACTCTGTCTGGTCATCTGCTTCCTTGATAAATAATTGGAGATGACAATTTTTATGAATATGCTAATTAATATCTCATAATAATCATATCCAACATCCATGGCTCTCAATGTTTTACAAATGTTAACTCAATGAACCCTCACAAATTATGAGATGAACTTGTACTATTATAATCCTTGTTTTACTGCATAGGAAATTGAAGCACAGAGAAGCTAAGTAACTTGCTCCAGGTCCCAGAGCTTGGGTAATAAAATGACCTGCTGTATCCAGGTTAGACCTAACATGCCATGACTCCTGTGCAAACCAAGAGTGAATGGAGAAGATGAAAGTTTTCCTGTATAACCAATCAATGACATAGGTTAGCAACAGGCAATGGAGAGAGAGAGATGTTTCTTTAAAAAAGGATCTTCAAAATCCTTTCAGGATTATAGGCTCAAGATCTGGCCTAGTTTCCTAAAAATGACAACAAAACACCCCTTCATCAAAAGGAGTATTCACCTAAGGCAAGCATCAAGTGTTGTCATGCTTTTTCCTCTACCAGTTGAAACACTCTCCCAGGAAAGCACTTCCTGACTTGAAACTCACTGTGACATTAAGATCACCTCCTGGCACGAGGTGCTATGGTATTAAATTTTATATGAATTAATTTTAAATGTTTTGTGAATCAGAGAAAGAAGTTATTGTTTGGTGTTAGCATCAAGTTTTAGGTAGCGTTCCTTATGTATTGTCCTGACTTTTAAAGGAGAAACAAAATTTATAATTCATTATTCTATCTTCAAGCTACATTATCACATGAGAAATTTAGAAACCAGCTGGGTTAAATGCCCTCTGAGCGTTCTTGAGAACAGGGATCCTTACTTTTATGCATCTTTGCGGTCCACACTACAGTGCACTGCATGAAACTTGCCCTTAAGCATTTCCTGGAGATGTATTAATAACACTAAAGTATGATAATTTACAGCCAAAAGAATGAAGTTGGCAAAACAAGCCCATTGCGTGTGTTTTCTGAAGTAAGAGTCCAAATTGAATTTCTACAGAAATAAAATTGTCCAGTAATGCAGTGGCTAAATATGTTATAGTAGGTCCTTCTCAAGAATGAAAATCTGGTCTGGGTGACAGTGGAGGATCGTTCACTTTTAAAAGGAAAAAACGAAACAAATCACGCACACGCAATTTCTGCCTCTCTCGTCCTAAACAGCTGAATCATTCACATACTCAACAGCCCAAAACTCTACCCGGAGCTGTCAGTACAGGCTCTGCTTCTTGAGAGCTCCGAATTTAAAACCTTCTCTAGGAGAGCATGGAAGAATTACAGGAAATTAAAGGGATTCCCAAAAGACGCTGATTTAAACAGGAGGCCCTGGCTATAAATCCATCTGGCGAAGGAAAAATACTAGGCTGACCCAACGAATATTTACTGTCTACTCGACTCAAGGGCCCTGGCGAGGCCAAGGGGCACCCGACCGCTGGAACCCACGGCCCGCGAGACCCACAGCCCGGCGGGAAGCCCCCAGGTGCCACTCCAGGCGCGGGGGCGGGGCCCCAAGCCGGCCCCGGCTCTTCCCGAGCGATGCGGGCTCGTACGTGGTCAAAGAGTAAATCCTACTCGCCACGGCGGGGGGCCACGCACACCCCGCGCTGCCGCGCCCCGCAGACCAGCGAGGCCGTGGGACCCCTGCGCCGACGCGGGGCCACCGCGGAGCCGAAAGGAGTCGGGGGACCTGGGGGACTCAGGAGGGCGCGGG
>NW_007729445.1:27064-76550 GCF_000696425.1 Galeopterus variegatus | reverse complement strand
TGTGGAGAAAGAGTAAGTCCCACTCGCCACGACCGGGGACCCACGCACACCCCGCGCTGCCGCGCCCCGCAGACCAGCGAGGCCGTGGGACCCCTGCGCCGACGCGGGGCCAGCGCGGAGCCGAGGGGCGTCGGGGGTCCTGGGGGACTCTGGAGGGCGCGCGGGGGCTGAGGGGTCCTGGGCATTGAGGGGATTTCAAGAGGCGCGTGGAGTGTTCTGGGGGCTCTCGGGGTTCTCTGGAGCGTGTGTGTGGACGGAGCACCCCTGGGAGGTTCTGGGGATAGCAGGGAGGCGTGTTGGAAACTCTGGAGGGTGAGCGGGGGCTGAGGGGCCCTGGGCATTCTGGGGGACCCAGGGGTCGCTGTGGGCTCTAGGGGATCTCTGGGAGGCGCTTGGGGCCCCTAAACCCATTGAGGGTGATCCTGGGGGGCGCTGAGGAACCTAGGAGGATCTCCGGGGGACGAACGGGGGCTGAGGGCCCCTGAGGCGTTTGAAGGACCAGGGGGATGCCGAGGGCTGACGGCCTGTGGGAGGCTCGGGGGATCCAAGGGGAGTGTGGGGGATTCCGGGGTCAGCAGCGGGAAGGGGGCTCGGTACGGAGACCCCCCCGTTCCCCAGGGCGCGCGCGGTATGGCGCTCACCCAAACAGCCCTCGGAGGAAGGAGTGGGAAGCCTTGACTCGCTTCTCGGCCTCCGCCATCAGCTGCACCGCCTCGCGCTCCTTCCCGGCGTTGTCCATGTTGCCCGCCACAGCTGCCGCCACAGCCACCACAGCCCGCAGCGACGCGCCCCGGGCGCCTTCGCCCCCTCCCAGCCGCAGGTGCGCAGGCGCGGCGCGCAGGGCCTGTCGGGATTCGTAGTCTGGGGCGCTGCCGTGGCGGCGGGGATGAGGGAAGTGTCGACTACAGTTCCCAGAAGGCCGCAGAGCCGGGCCGTATGTGAGCTCAGCTTGTTGAACGCTGGCTCCCGGGGCTGCGGCGCGGGGGGCGTGACCCTCCGGAGGGTCCTGCGCCGAGGTGGACCTTAATCTTTTAAGGATGCGGAAATAGAAAATGACCCGTGGCTTCTAGTAAAGGTCACCTAAAGTACTCAGCATCAGGAATCCCTGCTCAACACGACTGACGTGGAAATGGGATGGATGAAGGAACAAGGAATAGCCGCTTGGAACGCTCAACCTACTTGCAAGTTCTGCGAAAGGGAATCTAATGCAGCCACAGAAAGCAATGGTATCATATGATCGATGTCACCCACCAAAAAAGGAGCAACAGCTGGCAAAAAGACCCATTTTTATCTCCTAGAGCAAGATGTTTAAGAATGTATCATCTTCCCCAAAATAATTAAGGGTCGTTTTTAAGTCTGCTCTAACTGCAACTTTCTGTTGGTCCTCTCTTCCTCGGTTATAAATGAGTTGCGTATATGCAGTACATGCACAATCCACTCTAAATTGATTGAATCCCATTTAATGGATGTGAGCCGTTGAACACGCATCCTTTTCATAATGCTGGCCATAGGGGGTAGATTTCCTGGGACAAAATTCCTTCCTGCCAGGAAGACTTCTGATCTCCTAGGAGAAGTATCCATAGATAGATGCAATCCTGTGCCAGCGAATTCCAGGCCTGTCCCAGAGAAAGTTATTTTTTAATACAATGTCTAGACCATTTACTCTTGGCAATGCTAAAGCAGAGGTGGTGAAGCAAATATGAGAATCACTGCCAGATAATAATTTATGACAATTTTAAACTATTAATAGATACACTGTGGGCACTGTCACCTGAAACTTATCTAAGAAAATGGAGCCTGTCTTTAGAGAGCAAGGCAACAGGAGCCAAACACCTAGAAAAGGTTACCAAAGCACATGTCACAGATTCATACATGGAAAGACACTGTAGAGACAGAAGGAAATCTCAGCTCTTCATGCAGTTTATTTACTACATGCATTTTTCTAACCTCAAAAAGCTGATTTGAAGGCTGGCGGGTTAACTCAGTTGGATAGAGTGTGGTGCTGATAACACCAAGGTCCATGATTTGATCCCTGTAGTGGCCAGCCACCAGGAAAAAAAAAAAGGTGGAGCAGTATGGGGGAAGAAGGAGGCAGGAAATTGGAGGTGGAAATAAGTGCAGAAGTGAAGAGAGAAAAAGTGCAAAAAGAGGGCATAAGCATTTGAAAAGCGGAGCAGTCTTTGGGGATTTAATGAAGTGGGGCCAACTCAAAAGCTCCTAAGTGCATCTGTGTGTCAATTAAAGCAGCTCCTATGCCTGGTTCAATTCAGAAGCTCTAAGAGATGTTTAAGAACTACTAATTCCTAGGCCACTAACTTTTGGTATCAGGATTTCCTGGAGTTGGGGTCCAGAAAGTATACAATTGTTTAAAAACTCTTATGATGGTTAAGATGTCAAGTTGACTGGATGAAGAAATACCTAGAGAACCGGTAAAGGATTATTTCTGGATGTGTCTGTGAGGGTGTTTCCAGAGGAGGTTAGGGTGTAAGTCTGTGGACTGAGTGGGAAAATCTACCCTCAGTATGGGCAAGCACCATCCAACCAGCTGGGAGCCTGGATAGAACAAAAAGGCATTTTCCTTTCTCTCTCCTGGAGTTGGGATACACTCTCCTTCTCTTGTCCTTGACACTGGAACTCCAGGCTCTCCAGCTTTTGGACTACAGGACTTATACTAGTGCTGCCCGCCACTCCCCCGGGTTCTGAGGCCTTTGGACTTGGACTGAGCCACACTGCAGCATCCCAGGGTCACCAGCTTGCAGATGACCTGTCATGGGACTTCTCAGCTTCCATATCGCATGAGCCTATTCCCCTAATAAATCCCCTCTTATATATCTATATCTATATATATTCTATCAGTTCTGTCTGTCTGGAGACCCCTAACTAATATAACTCTCCACACCTATTCTAAAGCACACAACAATTCTGGATTGTCAAGTCTGTAGTCAGCTGAAAGGGAGCTGGAATAGACTGCCTCCTCTAAACTAAAACTTGCAATTAAGGGTGGCAGGGCATATTTTGACATTTTTAGGAGCAACAGCTGGCAAAAAGACCCATTTTTATCTCCTAGAGCAAGATGTTTAAGAATGTATCATCTTCCCCAAAATAATTAAGGGTCGTTTTTAAGTGAACACCTCTTATCACCTAGTCTTAAGAGTTATGGGGCGTCACTTCAGCTTCACTGAAGCAAATTCATATGGCTCACCCACATTCAAGGGGAGGGGAATTAAACACCATCTCTTGGTGGAACGGTCTCAAAGGATTTGCAGACATTTAAAATCATCTCAGTCAGTTTAGAGGGAGTCAATACCCACGTTGGTCCACTCTGGTTGCACTGATAAAGTTGAAAAGCTGGAATTCCCAGGCTGAGGAGTGTCCCTCACCTCACCTGGCCCTGTTGCTCCAAGGGGCCCTGCTGGGGCCTTCTGCTGCCTCTTCCAATGACATCTCAGCCTCGGTTCTGCCTACAACGTAAGAGTGGCTCAGAGGCTTCCAGACAAGGCTGTACCACTTCTGAAGCAGGGTGCTCTGCTGTAGAAGGCAGGGAAGAAAAGAGTCCATTCCAGAAGGCTCTTTATCAAAAATCAGTAAAGTAATGCAATAATGGAAACAAATGTCCTCCATTTGTCTGGATGAGGTTATGCAGCTTTAAGAACAGAATTTAATTGTTCTGTTAATAGTGATTCTTTTCATTTTCCACATGAACTTGCAAAACCCAAGAGCATTTGAATGGCAAATTTCAGAGAAATAATTAGATAGGTATCTTCTACAAAATTTTATAAAACTTTTCAAAACAACATTAGTTTTTATGTGTGTTTGTACTGGGGAGGTGACATTCCACACTCCGTCAAAATTGCTATAAATATTCCCAAATGCAGCTTCTTAAACATTACTTAGCATTTCCTTAAGAAATTATTCCATAGAATTTAGACCAAAAAAGGTAAAATTAAATATACACAAATATCTGTTAGGCGAAACACAAAAAATGGCAAGTTAAAATAAATGCTTATGAGAAAATACATATTGTTCAATTATTGTCATTAGTTAATGTTATTCTTTTCATTAGTTGATATGAAAGTGTACAACAAATTTTGAAATGAACTTGGTGCTTTTAATTATAACAAATGAACATAAAAACAAAGATGATGACTTTTATTTATATAATGTATTCTAAGACCTTCCTCATCTGTGCTTAATAAAGGTCTTCTCAAAGTTATGGTTCTGAGCTGCAGACATAATTGCTTAAAGAGAAAAATGATTTATTCCTCACATGCCCTTTGACTTCCTTTCACATCATCATTTAATGTTACTTAAAAGAAATTTTAGGAAAAAAAGACATCCCATCCATAATTCTGTCCACCCAATCAGACAGTTTTTATTTTACATATATATATGTGTTCCTGTCTAATCTTTGTCCATCAAACTTACAAATATGTAGATATAGTTAGGGTGTACGAGGGTACTTTTTAAAGTTTCATGGAAAAATGGAATTAAAAGATAATACAAATCTTTCCACAAACTTTTGAAGACCCCTTATATATTTGTAGTTTGTATGTTTTGTGTGTTGCTAAATGTCTTTGTAATTAATTGTTAATAGTCTGTAGTTGACTGCCTTAAATTTAAGCAACCATTTCCCACTGTGGCACTATTTGAGTTGCATCAAATCTGGCTCTTATGGAGATGTTCAGGTCTGTCCTGAAAAACGAGAGGGTTTTCCCCTCCCGGATAGCATGGCCCCAGCTTATTTAGGGTTTGGTGCTAGCAGCTTTTAATCCATCCGGAAGAACCGAGTCGCCACAAACCCACTCCGCATTGTAGTAACCGGCTTTGAAAATACAGACATTCCTTATATTCATGGATTCCACATTTGTGAATTCACCTACTTGCTAAAAAGTACTTGTGATCCTAAACTCAGCCCTCGTGGTGCTTTTGTGGTCATTCATGGACACTCCTAGAACAGCCCAGTGCCAGCATTCCCGGCCTCGCCCAGCACCGCAATGCTCTGCTCTCATGCTGGAAACGAGTGTCCTTTTCACAGCCTGGCCAGTGCTATTTTTTTGTTTTGTTTTGTTTTTTCACTTTTGAGTTTTTATGTTGGTGATTTTGCTGTTTAAAATGGCCCCCAAGCACGTGCTCCTGTTCCTAAAAGCAAGAAGGCTGTGTGATGTGCCTTAGGGAGAAAAATGTGTGTTAGATAAACTTCGTGTAAGTGTGCATTGTAGTGCTGTCAGCCATGAACTCAATGTTAACGGATCAACAATATATATATTAAACAAGGTATCTTTAAACAGAAACACATATAAAATGAGGTACAGATTGACCAAGTGACAAACATGTAAGCAGAGACTCACAGGAGAATAACCTTGTGTTTCCCTTGTATGCAGTGGTTCAGTATTCACCGATTCTCCATTGTGGAGACTTTATAGAAGACAGCTATTGCAAATGATGAGAATAAACTGTGCATTGCCAAGGTGTCTGGATAAGGAAAATGAAATGACTCCACATCATGGAACCTCCCTTTCCCACCTCTAAATGAAGGGAACAAAAAGATGAAAGCTCACAACCCTTCCAGAGACTGCGGGCAGAGGGAGACCTCCTGGTGCTGGGTCATGTCTGTTTGCCCTCCAGTTTCAGTCGCCATCCGTCTGTTGTGGTTAATGTTATGCGTCAGCTGCCTGGGCCATGGGATGCCCAGATATCTGGTTAAACATTATTTTGGGGTGGGTCTGTGAGGGTGTTTTGGAAAAGGTGAGTATTTGAATCAGTGGACTGAGTAAAGAAGATCTGCCCTCGTCCATGTGGGTGGGCATCGTCCAATCCATCCATGTGGGTGGGCATCGTCCAATCCATCGAGGGCCTGAAGAGAACGAAACGGGAGGTCGGGTGGATGATCTCTGCTGACTGTTTGATCTGTGACCTGGACCTTTTCCTGACCTCGGCACTCCTGCAGATCAGGCTTCTGGTTCAGACTGGAATCTACACCATTGGTTCTCTGGCTGTCAGGCCTGCAAACTATACCACTGGCTTTCCTGGGTCTTTGTCTTGCAGATGGCTGATTGCAGACTTTTCAGCCTCCATAATTGTGTGAGCCAATCCCATATAATAAACCTCTTTATTTATATATATTTCCTATTGGTTTTGTCTCTCTGGAGAATCCTGACTAATACACTTTCTCCATGCAGCTCTCTACCATGGGATGCTGGCCAGTGTGGACTCCATCAGTGGGGCTCCTGGGACTTGTAACTTCTGACTGTGTTTGGCCAGTGAGATGCTCAGGCTTGAGGTTGGAGGATGGAAGAGGAGTCAGATCATGATATTTGACCCCCCAGTCCCTCCACAAGGTGGCCGGCTGACACTCCCTAATTCCTTCTAGATTGTTCCCCTCATCCTTTAGGCTTAGAATGCCACTAGTTGCAGACAACTGTCCTGTGCCCTGTGGTTCCCTTGCACCTACACCACTGTACATGCCCTCTCTTAATACACCCTCCTGAACTCTCCTATTGTGAGTGTACCTGTGTTGACTCTGGAGTCCCTGACTGACACGACACTCCCTAATTCCTTCTAGATTGTTCCCCTCATCCTTTAGGCTTAGAATGCCACTAGTTTCAGACAACTGTCCTGTGCCCTGTCGTTCCCTTGCATCTACACCACTGTACATGCCCTCTCTTAATACACCCTCCTGAACTCTCCTATTGTGAGTGTACCTGTGTTGACTCTGGAGTCCCTGACTGACACACTCTCCAACTCCTTGTATCAGCCACTATAACCTTGAAACCCAAACCAGAAGAGGACAATATGAGAAAGGACAATCATAGGTCAGTCTCACTCATGAACACAGACACAGAAATTCTGAACAAAATAGCAAACATACCATGCACAAAAATATAGATAGATGAATTATGGACATAAATGGGAAAGCCTACCCTTTAAAACTTATAGAATACAGGAAAGTAGCTTTATGATCTTGATTTCCTAAATAGTACATAGAAAGTGCAAACCATAAGAAAAAATCAATACAGCCTCTCCATTAAGATTAAGATGTCCTTTTTCACTGTGATATTAAAAAAAAATTAAAAGACAAACCAGAATACAGAAATAGATATTTGCAGCACATGTACCTGAAAAGAATTTGTCAAGGATAAAAAAAAGAAAAATCTACAAATCAAAACAAGACAAACAGACAAATGGAAAAATGAGCAAAGAACTTGAAGACTTAAAGATTTGAACAAACTCTTGGCTCTCTTCAGTATTTGCTCTCATTGCTTTCATGGGACAGTCACCCACTTATGACAAAACAGAAAGACAGATGGAGAAAAACAGAAGCAGAGGTGTCTGCAGAGCCTGTTGCTTTTAATTGGCTTTCAGGATGACACCTGATGGCTACTTAAGTGGAGCACCTTGTTCAGGAGCTGATAAACCAACATTGCATTGTGGAAAACATCTGAAGAAAGGAGACCAAGGCCTGCATGAGAAAGATGATCTGCCATCAAGAACCCCCCCACCTGCCACCCCACCCCAGATGTCCTTATCCATCCCACATCCTCAAATGGAAGAGCCACACAGACAGTGAGGAGGCTCGACCTCCTAAGATAGGCTCCAGCTTTCTGAGCTTTGTGATTTCTCAGGTTTCTTAGCCTGGGAAGAGAACATGTACACGGGGCCCTTTGGAGCAATACCAGCTTGTAGCTATCTATAGTACCACCTTGTTGTGGCTGACTTTCTGCGTACCTGCTGTTGGCCTGCTCCCTGGCACCAGAGGACATTTCCAACCAAGGTCAGCCCCATCCTTCTGCTGCAACCCCAGCATGAGGCACAGGGCTGCAGTGGGCACTGCTGCTGGCAACTCAGTGATGCTGCCTGCAGCCACGCCTCACTGTGCTCAAGCAGGTATACACACTGCCACTGCTCCTTGCTGGGCCATCTTGAAGGGTGTCTGGCAGCAGGGTGGGTCTCAAATACACTTGCTTACTGCTTGGGTTATATTCAGGTCAGCAGCCCACCTAGAACAGGATTATTTGGGGGACAAAGGAAAGCTTATCAAATAGTGCTGCGTTAAAAAAAAAAAATAGAGGGCGGAGAGAAGAAACCAACTGAGATCAGCTGTGTTGTCTACAAGGGCTTACTTGTTCCCCCAGAGTGAGAAGATTCCAGATACCAGATGTAGGCTCGTGAAGAGAGAGTCACACGGTGACCCTCCTCTCAGCCCCAATGCCATGGCTACCAGTGAAATACAGTTAGAACTGATGTTGATGGCAGTAGGATGGAGGGAAGAAGGGGGACACTCACAGGAGAAAGCCCGAGCCCAGGGCAGTTCCACCCGTTTCACCTCTGCTGGAGTTTTACTCCTGCTATTGATGTAGCCAACACCACTGTCCCCGATGTGCCGGATACTTCCCATGCATTTTAAAATTTGATTTTCACAACTGCTCTATGAGGTATTTATTATTATTATACCAGTTTTACAGGTGAGGAAACTGAAACTCAAAGGGTAAAGCAACCAGCCAAGCCATGGTGAAAAAGGCTGCCTACTTCCCGCTTCTGCACCCCACTCCTCAGCTCTCCTGCGCCTCACAGCAGCCCCAAAGCCCCAAGGCCCCAAAGTGAGACCAGGACTAATGGGCCTGGGTGTCTGGACTGGGGATGGCTGGGCACAGGGTGTGCTATTCACCTACCTGTCCTGGAATATGCCCCACATCCGTGGGCATCTGCTAGACGACTTCAAGGTCCTTTCCCACGTTCCCCACTTTGTTTCGAGTCAGAGGCATAATGTGATGAGCTATGGGTTTTGACCAGACTGATGGGTGGTTCTGTGCAGGCCCCCAAGAGCTCAGAGTCAAGGAGGAGCCAGAGAAGTTCCTCTCAGCAGCAATGAGGAGGATAGGACCAAAGAGAGAAAAAGCTACAGCCAGGAAACTCCCTTGTCTAAGGACTCCTCAGCCCATGCAAGCAGAGCCTTGTGCCTGCAGTGATAAAACGCATTATCCCTTTGTTTGTTTCCTGTTTCTTTTCTCCTGGGAGCTGGGCTGACAAAGAAATCCCAAGCATGGTGGTACACAGCCAAAACCAGGAAGTTGTGCAGCTCATAGGGGGCCCCCTCAGACCCACACTGCCTCATCCACACATCACACAGCCGTGGGCTGATGTTAGATGTGTCCCCTCCACTTGCCACCATGACTGGTCCAGCAGTGGCCTGTTACCAGGTTCAACCCAGGAGACAAGAGGCCAAGTTTACAGGGCTCTTGGGAAAGATACTTCCTCTTCCTTAAGAGACAATTACCAGTGTGGCTGAGTGTCTTCTCCTCTGGGCGGTGTGGCAATAGACAATAAGGTGACCGGGGCACAGGAAGGGGGGAGGGGCTGCAGTGCAGTCGTCATCATTCTCAGTCCTGTGCCTGTGCATCTCTGCCCAAGGGTAGCCCTTTCTCCTTCAGTGCCCCAGGCACTGGTCATGAAAAGGGGCACAATGGAGGCAGAAAGGGAACCCCAGGCTGAGTGTCTGTTTCATAGGAAGCATTGTGCTTAGCTCCACATACCATTCATTTGCCCACTCATCTACTCATTCATCCATCTGTCCATCCACCCATCCACCCACCCATCCACCCATCTATCCACCCATCCATCCACCCATCTATCCAAACGGCTTTATTATTTATTTATTTATTTTGGGGGTGGCCAGCCTGTATGGGGATCTGAACCCTTGACCTTGATATTTTCCGTACCATGCTCTCCCAAGTGAGCAACTGGCCAGACTCAAACTGCTTCATTGAGACGTCATTGACATACAGTAAATTGCATATATTTAAGGCGCACAATTTGATGATTTTTGACATAGGTCTGCAACGGTGGAATCCTCACATCTATCCATGCAATGAGTGTATCTGTCATCTGAAGTTTTCTCACACCCCTTTGCAATCCTTTCTCCCACCCTTCCTTATTCAGGCCTGTGTTTTCTCCTTATTCCAGTCATACCCAAGGCCCCATTTTCCCTGTATTCTGTGGACATGACGAGGCATCTATTTTCCCTTATTTTTATGACATGAACCGGACCCTATTTTCCCATTTTCCATGGACATAAACAGACCCCTACATCCCTTTTATTCCATGGACTTGAAGAGTCTCCATGTTTCCTCTCATGGACATAATCAGGTAACCACACTTCTCTTATTTCATGGCCATAACCAGGAATCCTATTTTCCTAATATTACATGAAAATAAACAGGTCCCCTGTTTTCTCCTCATTGCATGAAAATAATCAGGGCTGATATTTTTCCCTTTGCATGGATTTCATCAGGCTCAATATTTCCCCCTTAATTCATGGATATAACCAGGCTTCTTATTTTCACCATATTACAGTGACATGTCCGAGGCCCCCTGTGTTCCTTATATTCCATGAACATGACCAGGGCCCTTTGCATGGATTTCATCAGGCTCAATATTTCCCCCTTAATTCATGGATATAACCAGGCTCCTTATTTTCAGCATATTACAGGGACATGTCTGAGGCCCCCTGTGTTCCTTATATTCCATGAACATGACCAGGATTCCTACATTATCTTTATTCCATGAACATAGTGAGGCCCCTATTTTCTGCTTATCCATGGATGCGACAGGCATCTAATTTCTCCTTATTTTATAAACATTAAATTGCTGCCTACGTTCTCTTTATTACATGGATATAACAAGGCCAGGGATTTCTCCTTTCTTCCAGGGTTTTAATCCAGTTCTCTGTTTTCCCCTTATCCCATGGGCCCTACTAGAATCCTATTTCTCCTTCTTCTGTTCCACAGAAGATTAAAAGGGGGGGGGGGTCTATCACATCATTTTATCTTCCCCTCTCCNAGGCTCAATATTTCCCCCTTAATTCATGGATATAACCAGGCTTCTTATTTTCACCATATTACAGTGACATGTCTGAGGCCCCCTGTGTTCCTTATATTCCATGAACATGACCAGGGTTCCTACATTATCTTTATTCCATGAACATAGTGAGGCCCCTATTTTCTGCTTATCCATGGATGCGACAGGCATCTAATTTCTCCTTATTTTATAAACATTAAATTGCTGCCTACTTTCCCTTTATTACATGGATATAACAAGGCCAGGGATTTCTCCTTTCTTCCAGGGTTTTAATCAAGTTCTCTGTTTTCCCCTTATCCCATGGGCCCTACTAGAATCCTATTTCTCCTTCTTCTGTTCCACAGAAGATTAAAAAGGGGGAGGGGGCGGTCTATCACATCATTTTGTCTTCCCCTCTCCGTAAGGCTTGCTGCCACTAGCCAAAGAACCCCAGGAGTGATACAATAGGGTCCCCCCTTTTTTAAGTCACTTCTATGGACACACCCAAGGTCTGCGTTTTCCTCTTCTTCCATAGAAATTACCAGTGACCCATTTGCCTTTTACTACATGGACATAACCAACTCCCATATTCCTTCAGCAGATTTATATTTTATGTTTTTAGGCCTGTGTTCATGGGTTTTCTAATATGACCCACCGAATGTTACTTTTCCTCTCTGAGGTCCACAGATTTCCAGCACAGGCTGAGATGGTCCAGGTGTGAGCAGCCTCATGTTTTACTCTGACTCCTTGTTTATCTCTTCTGCAGTGACACCCTGCAGCTCAGGCTCCGGGAACTGCAGAGCTGCCAACTCCACTGGCTAGGCGTGCGCTAGCAAGGCAGGCTCTGAGGGTCCAGGGAGGCTGTTGTGAGGGTCCTAGCATGATTGTCATGATGGAGGGTGGCCTGGGAGCTGGGGCGGGAAGGGTCTGCCAGACCATGGGCTGAAGCACGTGGATGCAGAGTCACAGAAGAATCATGCAGATTTTCTTGACACCTGATGCCTGGCTTGGGGGCAGCTTCTTGGCCTGCATCCATTTAGTCTCCGCCGCAACCCATGATGAGTATTTCTCTCCATCGTCATATCATAGACGAGGAAGCTGAGGCTCAGGGAGACTAAGCAAAGGACTTGAGTGCAGAATGGCTGGATTCCAAGACTCATGCATCCCCCACCACATCATGCTGCTTCTCACAGACCAACACTTTATTTACTTGGTCTTGGACATTTTAACCTTTATTTTGAAACAATTTTAGACTTACAAAAATTTTGCAAAAATAGCATAAACCATTCTTATATACCTTTCATCCCACTTCCCCAAATGTTAACACCTTGTATAATCACAGTACAATGGTGATAACTAGGAATTTAATGTTTGCACAATTCTATTAACTAATCTCCAGATTTTATTCACATTTCATCAATTATCCCTCTATTGATCTTTTTCTGGAGCATGATGTCACTCAGAATCTCACCTTAACAAAATGTTTTAAAAATAGGGCATGTGTACAGGCTTCTGGGTGACACTTAACCTTCAGGGGTCTGCAGGATTAGCTTCTGAGTAAGTTTGCAGCTTATTCTCACCCCCCTCGCCCCACCCCCAGGGAGGCTGAGATTACCTCACAAAGCTCCACTGGGGTCACAACAAGATGGCAAGAGCTAGTGCCAGAGCCTGTAGGCACAGTGGGATCCAGGAAGCAGAAATCTGGGGAGAGATCCTGTGCCTACAGGAAGTGCAGGGAGCAGCTGATGGCTTGGTGAGACAGCTGGAACCCAAGGTAGGTAGGTAGAATGTATCACCCCCTTTTCCATGTTGCTGATTCCTTGCATCTCAGTTCAAATACTACCTTCTCCACAAGTCTTTCCCCAGCCCATAAATGTCGCCCTCTGTCTGCTACACCAGCTCTCATTGCATAGCACTGTAAGGGTCTGTTCTGGGGGCTTTCTTCCCTGCTAGGTGTTAAGGCAGGGAGAGCCATGCCATTCCATTCCATATATGAATGGAAAACGAACTGACTGGAGAGTGGGCTGGGTGGCCCTTCAGGGAAATGTCCCCAGCTGGTCTTCTTTGGTCAGGCCTCGGAAGGAGGAGGTTTGGGCTCAATCTCTGTTTAAATGCTAGCAGGCCGTCTCCCAGGAAAGCTTGTGTTGGCGGGGGCTGTTGTAGAAGAGCCAGCGAGCCGCTGCCTGGCACCAGCCCACCCTGGAAGGTGCAGCTGGAGAGGAGATTTCTGAGGCTGCAGAGATGGGGGTCGGATGCTGGAGGAACCCCTTGCTGCTACTGGTTGCCCTGGTCCTGGCGGCCAAGCTGGGTTACTTCCAAAGGTGGGAGGGCTTCCAGGAGATGCCTATGAGCAAGAAAAACATGAATTCAACACTCAACTTCTTCATTCAATCCTACAACAATGCCAGCAATGACACCTACTTATTCCGAATCCAGAAGCTAATTCGAAGTCAGATGCAGGTTTGTGCCTCAGTTTCTCCCTCATTCTTGCTCATTCAGACATGCAGGGCTTCCAGTGTGGCTCCTGATAGAACTGGGGATGGTGTCTCCAGGTGGGCAGCAGCTTCACCTGCGATGGGCACATTTTAGAGTTGTTCAGGTCCCAAATTGCCTTGTCCACGCTTCTGAAATGCCGGTCTAAGGACTGGAGTGAACCCTGACTCTGTTAGTCAGAAGCAAGAAAGTCCATTGAGGTTCTCAACTGCTCTTCCTTAGGGAGAACTGCCTTTCGTTCTGATATTAGGTCCTTCCAGAGTGACGGCAAACGAGGACAATGTTGCTTTCCTTAAAGGTCTCATTTGGCAAAATACGAATAGTGGTGTCTATCTCTGTAGATACCACTCCACAGCAATACTGTTTTCAGGGTCCAGGGTTGTAAAATCTAAGACTGGGTTCTCTGTGTTCTACGGAAAATTGAAATTACGCAGAGGATTTTTTGGAGGTGGGGGGTTGGGAGGAGTGAGGGATAGATAGGCTTCAATCAAATCATCTCCCCTTTTGCTTAACGTATAAGGTTTCTCTGAAATATATCAATTGAAGGATGATAGAGGAAAAAAAAGTTGTTTGAGAACCACTTTTGTGGGTCCAACCTTCCCTCAAGGTCACTGGTAAAGTGTATGTTAGGACAGTGGCAGCACTGCATCTTGGTTCAATCAGCTGGATTTGGGTGGCAACACTGCATCTTGGTTCAATCAGCTGGATTTGGGAAAAAATCATTGAGTAGGAGAAAAGATTCAGGCCAGAAGGAAGTGCCGCTGGAACAGGAGAAACCAGCGAGGTGGGAGGGCAGGGGTGGTGGGTAGGGAGGGGGTGGGCAGAGCTGGTGCCACAGGGTGGCGGCGGCCCCTAGTCTCAGCATAGACACCTCCGCGAGTCTGTCTCAGTTACACACTTTTACCGCAAGGTGGCGGGGTTGCTCTTGGTCTCTTCTCTCTGATCGGTTTTCTAAACATAAATCTGAGAGTCCAAGGAGGCCCGTCTTGTGAAATCAATCCATTATCATCAGCAGTTAACTATTGAAAAATAGTTATAAGCAAACGTTTGGTGTCATTCAAATTGATAAGTGGACAGAGCCGAGCTGCCAGATGATCTTGTCTCAGGATGTCCCCACCCCAGACATGATGTGTTTTTCTTCATACTTCACTGAGGGGTACAGGAGGCAGGCACGGTGGGCTGCCTGTGCCTGGGCTCCAGGTCCCCCTCTGCGTTTGATGCCCAGCCCCTCCCAACAATAGGATCTTGGTCAAGTGACGTCCAGACTCTCCTGGCCTGGTCTCCTCACCTGCAAAGTGGGTCAGAATAACAGGGAAGCAGTTAACACAGTACTGACATCTAGTAGCACTTGTAAAACTGTTTGCCATTATTATGACTATTTCTATTATTATTTAACATCAAGTCTAATAACAAATAAGAAAACTCTTGCTACACTGGAATGTTGGTTGAACGTATGACCAGCGTTTTAGTTTTTCATACACACAGAGTGTGCTAAAGGTTGGTGTGACAGCTCTTGGCAGAGCATCTGCAGGATGCCAGAGCAGGACGGCGCTGTCCTTTGAAAAGAGCAGAGGAGCACCTGCACCTGGGCTGGTTTCAGTGGCTGCTGGGACTAGGATCTTGGCACTGCCCTTGGGCCTCGCTCCCCTGCTGCCCTGCCCTGAAGTCCCCTTCTGGGAGCAGTGTGGGCACTCCCTGCCTCTGTCGCCACCCCAGTGAGGATGAAGTGATCTCATTTTGTTTGACCACTGACATTTGGGCAGAGGGCTTCCAGGAGCATCTCACCTCACCAGCACAGAACTCTCTAATCCACATATTTACTTGGGGAATCCAGCTCAGTTTCCGACAGAGAACAATAACCACCAAACTCTGTATTAGAGTTTTGCTCCTGGGTGTAGGACTTCCCTGCCCACGGGGCTTTCTTGACCTGCACCCCCTCCAGTCTCCATGGCCTCACACTTGATCTTGAGTAAAAGAAGACAAATCACAGTCATGGGAAATGGCCCTGGCATGTGTCTCTGAAGCTTACAGGTTCACTACATCCCCTTCCTTCACTCTCACACACCCCAGGAGGAAATTGGCATTATTCTTCCATTTTTCAGATGAGGAAAAACTGAGATTCAGGGAGTTGGAGGGACTGTCCAAAGTGACGAAGTTCGCAGGGAATAAGTNTTCTTCATACTTCACTGAGGGGTACAGGAGGCAGGCACGGTGGGCTGCCTGTGCCTGGGCTCCAGGTCCCCCTCTGCGTTTGATGCCCAGCCCCTCCCAACAATAGGATCTTGGTCAAGTGACGTCCAGACTCTCCTGGCCTGGTCTCCTCACCTGCAAAGTGGGTCAGAATAACAGGGAAGCAGTTAACACAGTACTGACATCTAGTAGCACTTGTAAAACACTTCCCCTTTTGTTTAACATATAAAGTTTCTCTGAAATATATCAATTGAAGGATGATAGAGGGAAAAAAGTTGTTGGAGAACCACCTTTATTGGTCCAACCTTCTCTCAAGGTCAGAGGTAGTATGTGTTAGGACAATGGCAACACTGCATCTAAGTTCAATGAGCTGGATTTGGGAAAAAATAATTGAGTAGAAGAAAAGATTCAGGCCAGAAGGAAGGGCCGCTGGAACAGGAGAAACCAGTGAGGTGACAGGGCAGGGGGCTGAGGGTGGGGCAGGGGGTGGGCAGAGCTGGTGCGACAGGGCGGCGACTCCTAGTCGCAGCATAGACATCTCGGCGAGTCCATCTCAGTTATACACTTTACCGCAAGGCAGTGGTGTTGCTCTCGGCCTCTTCTCTTGGATCGGTTTCCTAAACATAGATCTGAGACTGCAAGGAGGCCCGTCCTGTGAAACAATCCATTATCACCAGCAGTTAACTGTTGAAAAATAGTTATAAGCAAACGTTCGATGTCATCAAATTGATAAGTGGACGAAGCGGGGCTGCCGGGTGATCTTGTCTCAGAACGTCCCCACCCCAGACATGATGTGTTTTTCCTCATACTTCAGAGAGGGGTATAGGAGGCGGGCACGATGGGCTGCCTGTGCCTGGGCTCCAGGTCCCCCTCCGGGTTTGACGCCCAGCCCCTCCCAGCAATAGGATCCTGATCAAGTGATGTCCAGACTCTCCTGGGCTCCTCTCATCACCTGCAAAGTGGGTCGGAATAACAGAGAAGCACTTAACACAGTACTGACATCCAGTAGCACTTGTAAAAATGTTTGCCATTATGACTATTTCTGTTATTATTTAACAACCAAGTCTAATAACAAATAGGAAAACACTTGCTACACTGGGATGTTGGTTAAACGTGTGACCAGTGTTTGTAGTTTTTCATACACACAGAGTGTGCTAAAGGTTGGTGTGACAGCTCTTGGCAGAGCATCTGCAGGATGCCAGAGCAGGACGGCGCTGTCCTTTGAAAAGAGCAGAGGAGCACCTGCACCTGGGCTGGTTTCAGTGGCTGCTGGGACTAGGATCTTGGCACTGCCCTTGGGCCTCGCTCCCCTGCTGCCCTGCCCTGAAGTCCCCTTCTGGGAGCAGTGTGGGCACTCCCTGCCTCTGTCACCACCCCAGTGAGGACCAAGTGATCTTATTTTGTTTGACCACTGACATTTGGGCAGAGGGCTTCCAGGAGAATCTCACCTCACCAGTGTAGAACTCTCTAATCCACATATTTACTTGGGGAATCCAGCTCAGTTTCCGACAGAGAACAATAACCACCAAACTCTGTATTAGAGTTTCACTCCTGGGCGTAGGACTTCCCTGCCCATGGGGCTTTCTTGACCTGCACCCCATCCAGTCTCCATGGCCTCACACTTGATCTTGAGTAAAAGAAGACAAATCACAGTCATGGGAAATGGCCCTGGCGTGTGTCTCTGAAGCTTACGGGTTTACTACATCCCCTTCCTTCACTCTCACACACCCCAGGAGGAAATTGGCATTATTCTCCCATTTTTCAGATGAGGAAACTGAGATTCAGGGAGTTGGAGGGACTGTCCAAAGTGACGAAGTTCGCAGGGAATAAGTCCAGGTCTCGAGTGCAGTTCTTCTGTCTCTGTGTGTTGTTCTTCCAGCTCCATAGCTGCTGCGGAATAATGTTCCAGACACTTTGCTAAAACAGTTAATAATTTGTAATGACTCAATTACTTTAAAATTTATCTCATGCATTAAGTGGAATGCATGCTTCCATAAGCCCACACAGCAACTCCATGAGTAGGCACCATTACAACTTGGACTCTCCAAGTGAGGAAACTGAGGCTGCTAAGCAACATGCTCAAGGTCACAGAGTCAGAAAATGGGGAATGCACACCCCAAATCAATTTGACTCCAAAACCCGTGTTTTTAGCTGTGTTGCAAACCTGCCACCCTTCAGGCTGGTTGGGAAGGAGAGTAAGAAGAGAGGAAAAGACTGTAGGGACTGACACAGGGATAGACGCTGGATCTCTATGCTGGGAGGACCATGTGTGCTGCCTGGGGTGGCTGCAGCTGCCAGGCAACCCAGCTCCATGTCACCTCCCTCGTCCTGAGGACAGAAGGGAGACAGGTAACAAGCTGCCTGTTGCCACCATAGCAAAGCCACTCCAGGGAGCCGGCATGAGGGGAGGCCAGGGCCTGGGCTGCCACTGAGCCTCCTCCAGCCAGGGTGGGGAGAAGGGAGCCGTGTTTGTGGTGTGTGAGCTCTGGGAACAGGGACTGTGTCTCCGGGGCTTCCCCCTCAGTCCCTACCTCTCCAGGAGAAGGTCAGTCACCGGATGCCTGGACTCAAAACTAACCGTGCAATCACTTCCCTGCAGTTGACCACGGGGGTCGAGTACATGGTCACCGTGAAGATTGGCCGGACCAAATGCAAGAGGAGTGAAACGAAGAATTCTACCTGCCCCCTGCAAAGCAAGAAGCTGAGGAAGGTGTGTGTGGGAGTCACCTGAAAGGGACTTGCCATCAAAAAGGGGAAAGTGAGCATTTTAAAAAGCACTTCTTGGACGCTGGCTGCTTTTCCAGCCGTGTGGACTGGGTCCTACTAGGGCAGGCCCTGGGGCTGCCTGACACCTCCCAAGGCAATGGGGACAGAGGAAGCCTCTTTATTGGGCAGTCCCACCACGCTGTGCTGGCACACCCTGGACCCAGGCCTCCGGTAACCTGGGTTCCTCAGCGCCCGCCACCCTGGCATTTCCTGCTCCTGGGGTCCTCATTCTGATCTCTCACTCACCACGTCTCTGAGGACTGCCCGGTTTTTCCTTGTCTTCCAAGCTCTGCCCATTCCCTTCTGTTTCTCCTGGTCCCTGAAGGCCACAACCTGCAAGCAGGCAGATATGAGGGTCTCTCTCTGTACCCGGGTGTAGGTGCGGGGCAGGTGGAGGGGCAATGCGGCATTGCCACATTTCTGTTCCACCCAGCCTTTATCTCAGATCCCTCCTGGGTCACAGGCTCCAGTGCACCTGCTATCAGTCCCAAGTGGCTGGGCAGGTGGAACCAGGGTGACGTTCTATTCTGGGCTGACCCTCCCTGCTGTCCCCACCATGTGACCATGGGCAGCTCCTCCTGTGCCCACCTGGTCAGTGAGCAGCCGTCGAGATGGCTCCAGACTCCCAGACCAGGGCCTGAGGGGCAGGACCCTTCTGTTTGCCTTTGAAAACTATTTTCCCAAAAGCTGATTGTCCATGTTCTTTCTTCTTCCAGACTCTCATTTGTGAGTTTTTGATGTACACTGTGCCCTGGGTCAACTATTACCAGCTCTGGAACAATTCCTGTCTGGAGGGCTGAGAGCTCCTTCATAGACCCTCCCTGAGGCCTCGGACGGCCGCGCTGTGCACTGGCTGTCATAAAGTTCTGAAGAACTTGTCTCCCTCGTTCGGGTCTTGCTACACACACACGCACACGCACATGTGCAAACACATGCACACGCTTACCCTCCCAACCCCCACACACTCACACCCACACCACTCACATGCACACCCAGTGGTCTTCAGGAGCTGGTGCAATTGGACAGAATGTTAACTCCTTGTGGAAACCTCCTCATTCTTTCTCCTGCAGCCCATCTCCCATATCGATGGCTTTTCTAGATTCAGGCACATCCCTGATCTCTGGCCCTAACATGAACCCTATGTCCTTCCCCCACCCACACACAGCACTGTGACTCACATGTGTCTTTGTTAGTGTGTCTAAGGTGCCCACAACCAAACCCAGGTTGATGATCCATAGGACTCACAAGACTCAGCATACAGCCGTGCTCATGGCTGTGACTTGGTACAGCAGAAGGACACAAAGCAAAATCAGCAAAGAGAAAAGCAGCATGGGGTGAGGTCCAGAGCAGGGTGGGCACCATCCATCCATCCATCCATCCATCCATCCATCCATCCATCCATCCATCCATCCATCCATCCATCCATCCATCCATCCATCCATCCATCCATCCATCCATCCATCCATCCATCCATCCATCCATCCATCCATCCATCCATCCATCCATCCATCCATCCATCCATCCATCCATCCATCCATCCATCCATCCATCCATCCATCCATCCATCCATCCATCCATCCATCCATCCATCCATCCATCCATCCATCCATCCATCCATCCATCCATCCATCCATCCATCCATCCATCCATCCATCCATCCATCCATCCATCCATCCATCCATCCATCCATCCATCCATCCATCCATCCATCCATCCATCCATCCATCCATCCATCCATCCATCCATCCATCCATCCATCCATCCATCCATCCATCCATCCATCCATCCATCCATCCATCCATCCATCCATCCATCCATCCATCCATCCATCCATCCATCCATCCATCCATCCATCCATCCATCCATCCATCCATCCATCCATCCATCCATCCATCCATCCATCCATCCATCCATCCATCCATCCATCCATCCATCCATCCATCCATCCATCCATCCATCCATCCATCCATCCATCCATCCATCCATCCATCCATCCATCCATCCATCCATCCATCCATCCATCCATCCATCCATCCATCCATCCATCCATCCATCCATCCATCCATCCATCCATCCATCCATCCATCCATCCATCCATCCATCCATCCATCCATCCATCCATCCATCCATCCATCCATCCATCCATCCATCCATCCATCCATCCATCCATCCATCCATCCATCCATCCATCCATCCATCCATCCATCCATCCATCCATCCATCCATCCATCCATCCATCCATCCATCCATCCATCCATCCATCCATCCATCCATCCATCCATCCATCCATCCATCCATCCATCCATCCATCCATCCATCCATCCATCCATCCATCCATCCATCCATCCATCCATCCATCCATCCATCCATCCATCCATCCATCCATCCATCCATCCATCCATCCATCCATCCATCCATCCATCCATCCATCCATCCATCCATCCATCCATCCATCCATCCATCCATCCATCCATCCATCCATCCATCCATCCATCCATCCATCCATCCATCCATCCATCCATCCATCCATCCATCCATCCATCCATCCATCCATCCATCCATCCATCCATCCATCCATCCATCCATCCATCCATCCATCCATCCATCCATCCATCCATCCACCCACCCATCCACCCATCCATCCATCCATCTACCCTTTCATTCTTCCTTCCATTCTTACATTCATCCAATCCAGGCTTCCTTCCAACTATCCATTTATCCTTTCATTCACTTTCCCATCCACCCACTCATCTCCATTGATCCATCCATTTATCCTTCCATCCTCCCATCCTTCCACCAGTCCATCCAGCTTTGCTTCCTACCCTCCTTCATTTGTTCAGCCACCCACCTATCCATTGCATTAGCTCTCTCCTTCCTTCCTCCCTATTTTCTCCCAAATTTCCCTTTTCTTTTTTACTTCCTTCTCTGTAATAAAAAGTCAACACTTGAAATATATTTTGCATATTATTGATTATCATTTCTTAGCATGATTTTGTTTTTCTGCTCTTCATTTGAAAGCCTGGAGTTGGGGGTGGGAGGCTTAGGCATCTACATTCCTCTTAAAGTAAAATTCAGAGTATCAACTCCACTGATTCAATCTCCCCAGTCAAAAAGTTCCTTTAATTTTACTTTACTGTTATCTTCAATTATTCTTTTCATAGGTGTCATGACCTTCTCCAGGGAAGAACCAGAGATTTTGAAGAATTACCCATGTAGAAAGTGAGGAGGGAGCCCATGGATGGACACATTTCTGTGTCGTGAACACCCAGGGTGACCATATAGTTTATGAAGTGAAGCAGGATGCATTATATGCAAAAGGGGATGCATTATATGCAAAAGGGGATGCTATGAATGATCACACTAAGAAGTTAGGCATAAATCAGAATGATTCCAGGCAAGGTAGGACATATAGTCATCTTAGTTTTAATCTGTTTGTGTGAAGTGAAGAGATTTCCAGGGCTTGTAGGACTTGTGACCTTCAAGGAACATGGGACCCACCCTATGCACATTGGGGTGGCGATAGTGCAGCTGCAGTCTGCCCAGCCTTCCCCAGCCAGGAGAGCCCTGGGTGGGAGCATAGCATGTAGGGGCTGAGCTGCCTTTGGGGAGGTAGCTTCTCAGCAGGCCACACACACACACGTCTGTCCCCAGCCTGCCCCCATCACCAAATTATTTCTGAACTCTTTTTCTCATCTCTTCCTTCCCCATGCCAAGAACCACTGGGTGACAGGAACAGAGGCTGGAGCCCAGTGACTGTGCGTTCTTGTGCTGACATTCAGACATTCAGCTGGCACCCCAGCCATGTCCTGCTGGCTGCTGCATGTGATCCGTAACTGGCCACTTCCCTCGCTCAGTCTCCCTGCAACTCAGCCACCTCAGCTCCTCCTCATCCTTCCAGCAATAAAAGAGCAAGGCATTGGCCATTCCCACCTTCACTTTTCCTCTCTAAAGAGGGAGGTATTATCCATACATTCTCTTCAAGTGAGTTTGAATAAATCTCAAATAAGTCTACCCCACCTCATCCTAAAAGCCTAGAAAAAAACCATCAAGTTCATGTGCATTTTACCCAGTACCTTGTAAAGCTCTCCTTTCTGTAAGACACAGTCCTTCGTCTCCAGCTTTTTGCAGGTGGTCCGCTGCATCTCCACGTCGATGTGATACTCCAAGTGATCCGTTATCTGTGGGCAGCGAGTGACAAGGAGCTATAGAGTGGCCTCTGCTCCCTTCTCTGTAGCTTGTGTGTGCAGGATCACCTTACACTGTGCCTGAGGGCAAGGACCCAGTCCTGGACAGGTTGGTGGGCTCCCCACTCCCCTATCTGACTCCATGCCTCTTATTGTCTTTCAAAGACACCACTAGAAATACGATCCATATGCAAAACCAGTCCTTGGATAACACAAATGATGCTAATTGCCTGAGGTAGGGGTCTGTAAATTTTTTCTGCAAAGGGCTAGGGAGCAAACATTTTGGGCTTGTGGGCCATACGGTCTCTATTGCTATGACTCAACTCTGCCATCAAAACATGCAAGCGGCCACAGACGACACAAATGCAGATGGTATGCCTGGGTTCCTATAACACTGCTTGCAAAAGTGGACAGCAGGCAGATTTGGCCCTTGGAATGTGATTTGCTGATTCTTGATCTTAAGGGACTTAACTTCATCCACTCTAGTGAATTTATGCTTCTCTTAAAATGCCCACCTCAAACTCAGTGAGGCCAAATTTCACCAGAGTGGGACCTTCCCCTGAGTACCAGCGATCCCCTGGCATAGGGGAATGGCGAGGAGAGAGGACGGGAGCCACACTGACCTTCTTCAGGATTTTCAGGACTCGGAGGATCCTGAAGTTGTACTCATCATCACTTTCCCTATTATACTCATCAGTGACAAACTGCAAGGTGTCCGGCACGTAAGCTTCCACTGCAGACACTTCTTGGACCAGGATAAAGGTTTTCTTCCTTGTTTGGTAGGTATGGGCCATCAGGGCCACCAGAATGGCCAGCAGGAGCTGTGGAGCCTTCCAGGGTCTGGCCATCCTCCCTTAGCTGGGAAGGAATACTAAGAGCTCTCTCCTGGCTTCCCAGGGCCAGTCGGATCACACTGAGCCTACCTGCCCTGGCTGGGTCTCACAGCAGCCCGTAGTGGACACCTGCAGCTCTCCTCCCCTCCTCCTCCCACTTTGCCCACAGCTGAACATGAGGGGAGGGCAGGGGGGACTTTGCAGTGATTGGCAAGCTCACTCTCACTTTCTTTTTCTTTTGCATAAGATGTAGGCGCGTGCGCCTACACACACACACACACACACACACACACACACACACACACACACTTCTTCTTTTGGGGCTGCTCCCTCAGCACCGCACTGCCTCCTGTGGACCCAGCATTATCTTGCTGGAAGCCAGGGGCCTCTGTCCACTGAGCTGCTCCCCTAAGCAGGGACCATGGAAGGTCTGGGGGACAGGAACTGATGGAGACACAGGGGCTATTGGGTCCCAGGAAGTAGAGCATGAACAGGTGAGCCTGCGGAGGGACTGTCTGCACAGGAAGACTCTCCCCCATCACCTGGCTCCTGAAGGCCTGTCTAGGCAACAGCCTTCCCCCGGAGCACAGAGGATCAGAGGACCAGGAAGAAAAGTGTGGAGTGAGAGCGTCTTACCTCTGAAGCTGATGACACCTGAATGTCAGCAAACCCCAGAGTGAGCGCATCTCAATCGTAGATGTTTTAGAGGAAGAGGAGGTGAAAACGCAGGGCGGAGGCTGTGCATTTTCAGGCATGAGGAACAGAGAGTTTCTGGCTGGTAACTCTAGTCTCCTAAAGTTAAGACCCTACAGGAGCCCCCAACCTCGGTGTCCAAGTGGAGGAGGCAGTCGCGGGTGGCGGAGGCTGGCGCTCCTGTCCGGTGGCACGCAGAGTGCAACGTCATCTCAGTGCGGTTGTGTGTTATTACTGTAAAGTCCTTTATGGTGCTATCTGGAAAGATGCAAGGTAGAGACAGGTAGTGATGGTTCCCATGTAACACAGGAAGGGATGCAGGTGAGCACAGGTAAGAGGTACCTGGAAGGGCCAGATGCCGCCTGTTTCAAGTTTTTCCATTAATGATTAGCCAGGTTTTTCCACACGCATTCCAGGGGAGGCCAGTAACAAGGAAGTGAGGGTCTTTTTCCTAACAACCCCCTGCCAGACTTCCCTCACAGACACTTACAGCCCCCCACATATTCACACTCACACCAGAACACAGAGACACACACCTACACACCGACATGCCACACACAGAGACATACGCTCACACGCCTGCCCATGTAAACACCCACACTCACAGTGAAACTCACAGATTCACAACACATGCACACACCAGCTACACTCACCTGCACCTTCACAGGGGACAGTTTCTTTGCATTCTTTCAAAACAACAACAAAGCAGAGTCATCACCAAAATGTCTTCCTAGGCCACACATTGCTGCTGCCCTTAGAAGTCCCCTTCATGGGTGAGACCCTTTCCTACGGGAAGTACAAGGGATCTGACAGTTGTACCCTCGACTCTCACTCCCCATTGAAATCATTTTAGGAAAGACCCCTCTGCCTTTCTCCAGCTGAGAGAACTCACAAAGCAGGGAGAGGAGTTGGAAGGTGAGGCGGGACCCCAGGAGCGAGCTGCACTGACTTCAGGGGTCTCTCCTCAGAGCCCTGTGGAGGTTGATGGAGGGCATATTATGGAAAGGCTCTGTCTTGGCCTCCTGTCTGTGCATCTAGGGTGCTCTCAATTTGTCTGGGGGCATGACAGCAAGGTGGAAAAAAGCAAAAAGCTGTGCATCATTAGGCCTGCTGTAAGGCCTGCTAGGCCACTGCACCCCTGGGGCACTGGGGCAGCTATAAGTGGGATAGTAGAGCTGTTCTCGGTGGGTTGCCGTGATGATTGAGTAAGGGCCAGCAGCAGATCTTGCTCGCTCTTTCCTTCCTCGGTAAGAGAACTGCACTTTTTGTTTGGGTATGGAACTATCTGCAATAAAGATTGCATTCCCCAGCCTTCTTTAAAGCTGGGAGTGGCCACATGACCAAGATATAAGTGAAATTCTTGTTTCAGACATGTGGGAATTCACACTGTAAAGAGCTGACTCACCTGGGAGGAGTCATTTCTGCCTTTTCTGCTACCGGGAATGACGACCAGATGGCTGGAGCTCCAGCAGCTATATTGGAACATGAAGTAACCTGGAGGACAGAAGCCAGCTCTGAGGAAGGGAGAGAGAAAGATGGAAGAAACCTGCTGCTTTGTGTCCTCTTCATTTTTTGGAGTCACAATGCCAGCCCTATGTTGCCATCTGAAATTCTTTTACAGAAGAAAATAAACTCTTGTGTGTTTAAGCCACTATTTTTGGTCTCTGATTTTCACAGCCTCACACTTTTGCTAGTTGAAACAGGATCTGACAAATGGTAAGTGCTCAATATGTGATAGGATTATTATAAAATGGTCTGAGCAATATAAAATTTTGTTTTCTATTGTCTGGTTTAGACAGTTCATGATGTAGACGTATGTGCCGAGTTGTTGTAAGACTACAAATAATATGTAAGCATCCAGCACTTGGTGGGGCAGGATGGGGGGCAGGGTTGGGGGCCTCAAAAAGAATCCCTCTTGTAAGCGCCGCTGGGGTTTGATCATGGAGTGTCTCCCACGTGCGCTGACTGCTGTGCAGATCTGGAAATGTTCCTTTCCAACCTCAGTGGGCAGCCCATCTGCTTTTATCCTGATCACTCAACCGCACCTGACCAGGTCCCTCAGTTCCCAGGCCACAAGGCAAGAAGGCAGAATGAAAGAGGCCTGCCCAGGAGATGGAGGTGGTTGGTCCTCCACCAGGATGCACTCACAGGACTTCCCTTGGTCAGTCACTTCCTGCCACCCACTTACCTTCCTGGCCCTGCAGGGGTGGGCAGGCAATGTGCAGAACGCCACATCCTCCCTGTCCTTTTGATCCTATATTCCTTCCTTCTAATTCTTCTTCCTGTCCCCTTCTAATTCTTCTCTCTGCCCCCTGCCCCCCCCCCCCCAACTCCCCTGCTGGCTGCAATACAAGTGCTCTCCCCCAAGCCCAAACCTTGGCCTCTTGCTCTATGTTAATAATTCTTAACTCTGGAAGATGCAAGGATCCCCTATGAGAAAGGGGTGTAATGTAAAACTTCCATTTTAACATTCAGTAACATTTACATAAAATGCTGCATATAACTTAAGTGTGGTTATAGACCCCTGGATCCAACCCCTTGGCATGAACCCTTTATTAAGAACTCCTTTTCTACACTCTTAGCTACTAACAATTTGTCCACATTCAATGCTTCTGTAGAGGTGACCCCCATATACCTTCATTCCAGGTCCCTATTTTGATGTCTGATCCTACATTTCTAACTGGTTGCTGCAATTTTGTTTGAAAGTCTACTACGAATTGAAACTCCTCAAGCCCCAAAAGGACTCATTGTCTTCACTCGCCTTTCACCACCCCTCTGGGGGTCCATATTCTGTCTCTTGAGAGCCCAAAAGTCAGCCACCAAGTTCCCCTCAGTCTTCCATGCAAGTCTCAGTTCCACCCTCACCATGGATTCTTCATTGGCAACATGGAGCAATACGTGTATTGCTAAGAGACACGCACCTATGGGTGTAATATTTTAAGATGCTGAAATTCAAAATGGAAGGGATCATAATTTCCAGCTGTCAGAAAGACTGAATACTCAGCTTCAAGGTTACGTGGACTTGCCTAATGCTCCTGCAGCCACAGGCTTGGAGTTGCTCTGCTAGAAGATAATACTTGGCCACCAAACTGCCAACTCAGATAGGTGAACATGCTGAGGAAGCTCAACCAGCTGGTTTCTAAAATTTCTCACTCACTCTTTAATTCTAGTGATTTTGTAAGTTCTCTAGTTGCAGTTGATGCTTCTCCATGGTTCCCCGTCGTTCAGGTGGATGCGTCTCCTTGAGAGTGAAATCAGGCTTGGTTTGTGTCCTCGGCCTTCACATCCCATGAAAACTGTCCTCTGCAGCCAAGTAGATCTGTTACAGCTCCCTGGGCTCAGAGGGGACTGATGTGGGAAATCAGTCAGGTGGCTTCCCAGGGTATCCGTCTTCCAGGAACACGAACGTATCTCACTGAATTATGGTGAGGATGAGAAAGGCATGTATATTAGGACTGTCTGCAGAAGAGAAGGTCCCCGAGCCCTTGAAGGAGGCTGCATGTTCCCGTGGGATTTTGATTTGGCTGCATTTGTTTTGTGGGTCTGGGGCTGGAGGAGTTGGAATTGCTGGCCACAGAGGAGAGGCTGCGCTCCCAGCCAGGGACTCCCCTTCTTCACCTTCCCTAGAGCATGCGGCCTCTTCTCTCCATCAAAGTGGGCCCAACATTTACAGGGGTCTCAGGCTGCCAGCTGCCCTCATGCCCAGGTCTCCAGCACCCCGGCCTTAGCTCAGTCTTGGTTGGGGGACTCCAGTCAGATGAATATTCTTCCCCTATTCTTCACTTTGTTAACAGTGACTTGTTTTCCTGGACTTTGCTCAGAAGTGGTCTCCTCCAGGAGATCACTGGTTGCTTGGCCCACCCCTCTACCCAGGCCGACGTGGATGACACTCCTTTGGCCATGTGTCCATCTAATCATGCAAGGCTGTCTTCCTTTTATTGCTTTCTGGGTCTGCCTCTGTCCCTTGGGACAGGAAAGTCAGATGTCTGGGGTCATGTCTGGCTCTACCACTTGTCAATTGGGTGGCTATGGGACAGTTACTTACATTCAATATGTCTCAGTCTTCTCACTCATAAAATGGGTATAAAGTAGTTATCATGTGATAATTAAAAGAGATAATTTAGGCAAAGGGCTTAAACAGTATTCAACAAATGTTACCAGACTCAATGGGTCCATTTCTCAGTGAGCTCAATCAACAAATGCAACCAAGACCAGAAGCCTGGATAGGAAGGCTTATGACTTGTCACAGGCAAGGAGAACAGTGGGGATCGCTCCCAAAGCAGCATCTCCTCGATGGGAGGGTTGCACTTCTCACGCTGAGGGTGAACATGAACATACATTAGTTTACTGAGGTCATCACACGCAGGCACGGTTCATCTCCACACTGGCTCATGCAGGCACGTTACGCTGATCAGTAACCTGCCGCCCCGGTGGAGCATTTAGTACTGTAATGAGCAAAGTTCACTCCAAGTTCAGTGTGTTAGTCCCAGAACCTGGTGAGTCTGGTCTCAACTGGTTTCTGCTGGTTCTGTGATCAGGAGCTTCTCTTCTCAACTCCCTGGAACTGCCTCTTCTCATGAGGAGCCCTTACCAGTTCCCTCCTATTCGGATCCTGTGGCTAACACAGACATTGCTGTTACTGTTGATGTTATTATCATTATTGCGGACACTTAGTGCGGCTCTGGATGTGGAAGGAATGGCTGAGCCTTGCGTCTCTCACCCTGCTCATCCCTTGTGCCCAACAGTCACCTGGTCCCCTTGGGTCATTCTTCAGAACACCTCTCGAAGACTACTGGCATGGAAGTGCCATGGGGCAGGTCTTTCTTTTATTCACAGCTGCATCCCCAGGGGCTGGCACAAACTCATTGCTCAAAAACACATCAAATGAATGAATGCATGAACACACAAATGAATGAATGATGAATAAAATTCTTTTCCCCTGAATTGCATTCCATGGCCACCTCCCAGCCGCTCTTCCTTGGCTCCATCTGGACTCAGGTGACATCCTGACGGCTCACGTGATGTTCGTTCTGGCTTTTCCCCGCACACCAGAGCTGGGGTCACCACAACTGCAGCCTCCGCTGAGTCTCCAGCGGCTCCCAGAGGCCTAGGAAATAAGGAGCAGACTCAAGGGACAGCCCACGTTCATAGCGTCCCTTCTGTTCGTGCTTTCCTGGCTTATACTCTTTCTAGCAGTGTACAGGAATGCCCTTTCCTCAAGCCTGCTGATCCCCACACCCCTCGTAAGCACCTCAAAGGCATCGTGCCAATCTGGGAACAGACACATGGGGTTCTGCCTCACAGCCTGCAAGGCACATGGGCTACCCCCAGCAGAACTCCCCAAATGCTCTCCCTAACGGGGTAGTCCAGTGCCCTCACCCAACATAGCCAAGGTTCCCCTGATGTGTCCTCAAGGTCCAGAGGGTCCAGAGCCGTGGTCGTCCTGGCGGTCAGAGTGGTGTTCAGAAGTGGCCCTTGTACCTGTTGGCCCCCTGTGGAATTTGTGTTGGTGGAAGGAATGACTGGGGAGTGAACTGTGCATTTCTTTGCTTGGCAGGTGGCTGTCTGGTCGTATCAGCCACATTTGCTGAATAATCATCTTTCACCAACTGACTTGACCATCCACCATGATCAAACGCTCTATCTGGCTCTCTTCCTGGCCTTGATTCTGCCCAACCTCTGGTGTGCTGGTCAGGGGGGTCTCCTGGGAGTGAGGCAGGAGCAGCTGTGTGGCCATGGCTCCCACCATCTTTACAGTGTGTAATACCTCTTGTCCCCTCGTTCCCTTTCTTCTACAGAAGCGTGCTGGCTCTTCCACTTTTATGTTTCTAAGCAGACTTTTAAGTTGGCTTGTATACTAACTAAAACGTCATGTTGAAATTTTGAATTGGGAATACATTAAATATCAGATCAATTTGGGGAAAACTAAATATTTATAATATTGAGCATTACACTTTTGACTTACTTAGGTCTTTCTTTGTTTCCCCATCACCTCAAACATTTATCATTTCTTTGTGCTTACTTAAGGTCCTTTTTATAGTTCTCAGAAGTCTTTAACATATTTCTTCATCTATATTTTGCTTATTTCTTATTAATTTTATTTCCTAGGTAGTTTCCATTACATTTATTTGCCATTGCAAATAGGCTATTCCATTACATTTTCCACCCGGTTGTCGAAAGTGTAGATTTCCTGCTTATTCAGCCACTGCACTGATTTCTCTTCTTGTCCAAAATAGTTTTTTGGATGATTTTCTTTGGTTATCCATGCCTGCAATTATATCATCAGCATTTAATGACAATTTTATCTTCTCCTTCCTGGTTATCAATACATTTTAATTCATAGATTTTGTATTCATGAGGCATGTGAGTTAGTTATTTCTGTGTAACGTGCCACGCCAAAGTGTAGTGTCTTAAAACAGTATGCACACATTGAGTCCATGAGCCTGCAAGTTGGCTGGGTAATCTTGGCTGCACTCCCTCATTTGCAGTAAGTGGAGGTCAGGTAGTGGCTCTGCTGATCTTGGGTGGGTTCCTTCTCATGTCTGGGGCCTGAGCTGGGACTACTGGTCTGACTTGGCTATGCTCCACATGGCCCCTCATGCTCCAGCAGGCTAGCCCAGGTGCATGCCCATGGTGGAGGCAGGCTTCCAAGAGCATGAGTAGAAATGCTCTGGGTCTCTTGGGGCTTAGTTAGGAAATGGCCTGCAGATCCTTCTGGCACATTCCATTGTAGAGGTAAATAGTCTCCTCACAACGAGAGAAGTTGCAAAGTCCCATTGCAAAGGATGTGGACGCAGGTGGACTAAAGAATTGCAGACATTTTATCAATCCAGCAGAGTATTAATTCCAAACAAATGAAAATAAACATTTCCCTATTTCTAAATTAAAATAAAATGATAATCACATGTAGTCCCGAACATGACTATTATGTGTTCACTCTTTATCTCCCAAAAGACGAACTCTTTATACCTACTTCATTTCCCTGTTCTTCTGTCTCCCAGGATGAACCATGAGGGATGATTTTATTCGTCTCTTTTTCCATCTCTCTTCCATCCAAATCCAGAATTTTTATGAGATAGTTGAACAAATTTTGGTTTCCAACTTTTGATTCATTTTTATTTATAGAATGTTTCTTTCATTCAAGAATTCTCAATACATTAAAATATCTGAGCTACAGTAGTTTTATTCACTTAGATTTAATTATGTGCTTTGTATACATAAAATAGTGTTATTGTTCCACACTGTCTCCTCTTTGCATTCTCTTTTCTGGAAATCTCTGTTTTAATCTGATTGTGCTTTGGCTGGAGGGCTTTCTGGAATTTTTTTCTGAATGGGTTTGTGACCTTTTATTTCTTTCTGTGATAGGATGAATCATGGCTCCCCCAGCAATTTCCATATGGTAAGCCTCAGAACCTGTGAATGTGGTACCTTACCTGGTAAAGGGTCTTTGCAGGTGTGATTACGTTACGGATCTAGAGATGGGGACATTATCTTGGATAAGCTGGGTGGGCCCAATTTAATGGCAATGGTCCTTATAAGAGGGCGGCAGGGATGAGAAGGTAGTAAAAGGAGCTGAGACAACAGGAGCACAAAGAGTGACAAATGCCACAGGCTGGCCTTGGTGATGGAGGACAGCACCACAGGCCAAGGAATGCAAAAGGCCTCTCAAAGATGAGAAAGCCAAGAAAAAGAATCCTCCCCTAGAGCCTACAGAAGGAATGCAGCCCTGCTGACACCTTGATTTTAGCCCAGTGAAAATCATACTGGACTTCTGACCTCCCGATAATAAATTTAGTTGTTTTAAGCTTCTAAGTTTGTGGTAATATGTTACAGCAGCAATAAGAAAATAATACATCCTCTCCTATTTTTTAATGTTTTATAAATGTTTTATTGCAATACAACATGCACACAAAAAGTACACAAATCATAAATGTACAGAAATTTTACGAACTTAATACACTCATGCAATCAGCTCCCAGATCAAGATCCAGAACATAATCTTCCCCCAAAGACCCCTTCATGTCCCTGCTGGTCATGCCCACCTGAAAAGTCACCATTATTCTCATTTCTAACAGCAGAGATTAGTTTGCATGTTTTTGAACTTTACATAAACAAAATTATGCAGTAGGTGCTATTATGTATGTAGCTCTTTTTATTCAACATCGTATTTGTGCCATTCATCTATGCTTTATGTAGTTTTGGTTGGTTCCTTCTCATTGCAGTGCAGTATAGCATTGTGTAAATACACCTTTTTTATGCAAATTTTTTAGTAACAGTTATATTGAGATATAATTTACATACCATACAATTCACCCATTGAAAGCACATAATTCAAAGGGTTTTAATATTCACATGGCTGTAAGACAGTCACCAAAATTAATTTTAGGACATTTTAATCATCTCCTAAAGAAACTGTATCTTTCAGCCATCACCCTTCATTCCCACTCTGCCCCCCACCAGCCTCTGCTGCAGCCCTAAGGAAAATGTAACCTACCTTTGTCTCTATAGATTTCCCTATTCTGGACATTTCATATGAATAAAATTGTACAATGGGATCTTTCTTGGCTGGCTTCTTTCACTCTTCTCAATGTTTTCAAGGTCCATCCATGTTGTAGCATGCATCAGTACTTCATTCCTTTTATGGTTGAGTAATGTTCCATTATTTGGATAGACCATATGTGTTGGGCTTTCTATCAGTTGATGGACATTTGGTTTGTTTCCACTTTTTAGCTATTATGAATAATATTGCCATGAACATTCATGTGCAACTTCTCATGTGGACATATGTTTTAGATTCCCTTGGTATATTTCTAGGAGTGGAATTACTGCATCAAATGATAATTCTGTATTTAACCTTCTAAGGTTCAATTTCTTAACAAGCAACACAAAGTTTTAGTTTGTTTTAGTTTGGGCAACTGCAGGGGTTTTTATTTTTATTTTTTAAATTTTTAGTTTAATATCTAGCAGAAATGACTTTCTGGTGTACAGTTTTATGAATCAACACGTTTATAGATTCATGCTACCAATACCACAATCAAGATGCACAATGGTTACATCATTACAGAGAAAGTTCTTAGTGGTGTGTGTTTGCAGTCATTTGCTCTTCCAACCCCATCCTCTTGCAACAACTAACTTGTTTTCTGTCACTGTGGTTTTAATATAGGAGGTGCTCAGTTTCCCTGATCTCAGGTTTCAGGACACGCTTCTGGGTAACAAGCCATTCCCCAAAGTTTCAGACCCCCCCTCTGAGTTCTCCCCTAAAGGAAAGTTACTGTTGCCAGTTAGACCTATTTTCAGCACCAACATGGGGAAAATGAGACCACAAGGGACTGTCTTATGCAAATCCAGTGGCTGGGCATGCTCAATAGAGAGCACAAAATATTCCTGTATATGCCTGGTGCATGTGATAGGGTCTGACCAATGAACATGCTCCAGAAGAGACCAACTGAGCATGTGCAAGACTCAGTGTTACATAACTGGGAGCCATCCCCTTGAGTGAATATTCATTAGATAGAGAAACTCTAAAAACCAAATCCCAACCCAAGGTGGGGTTATTGCTCACTTTCCTGAAGGCAGCTGACACTTCACTGGCTGAAGTGTGTTTACTTTGTATTGAACTTACTTTCAGCAAATGCTGCTCACTCTTTTGAGGCAGCCTGCACTCTGTACTGAGCTTTAAGTACGTATTTCTTACTTTGTGTTAAACTTGGTGTGGGCCCTGCTCAGTCTCTGGAGCTAGGCTGCATGCTCTCTGCAGAACCTGTATTTCTTATCTGTTATATTAAACTCGTTCTCACTTTCTACTGTGACTCTGCCCTTGAATTCTTTCCTGTGGCAGAGTCAAGAACCTGTTTAGAGGATAGGGTGGGTAGATGCCAGTTATTGAGCCCCCCAGACCCTACCTGCAATGTAAATTTTGCCTTTTCCAGATGCCATATAAATGAATTCATCCAGTATGTAACCTTTGAGATTGGCTTCTTTCCCTCAACATAACGTCTTTGAGATTCACCTGTGTTGCTGCTCATATATCAATAGTCCACTCCTTCTTACTGCTGAGTAGTATGCCATTGTAGGGATGTTCTACCTTCACCTATGGAAGGATGTTTGGATTGCTCCCAGTTTTAGGCAGTAATTAACATAGACGGTATAAATACTTGTGCACAGGTTTTTGTGTGAATATAAGTTTTTATTTCTCTAGGATAAATATCTAAGAGTAGGATTGTTGGGTCATATGATAAGCTTATGCTTAACTTTTTGAGAAATTACCAAACTTTTTCCTGTGGCTGTTTCATTTTGCATTATGACTGGCAATGTCTGAGCAATTCAGTTTCTCTACAGCCTCACCAGCATTTGGTGTTTGCACCATTTTTTATTTTAGCAGTGCGTAGTCATATCTCATCATGGTTTTAATAGCATTTCCCTAATGGTTAATGGTGCAAGGTTTATTCCCTAATGACTAACGATCTTATCATGCATTTATTTGCTAATTGTATGTCTTTGATAAAATGTCTGTTTGTGTCTTTTGCCCCTTTATTAATTGGGTCTTTTTATTTTTAACTGTTGAGGGTTATTTATATTTTCTGGATACAAGCATTTTTTTTTCCAGATAACGTGATTTGAAAAAATGAAGGCAAAATAAAAACATCTTCAGAAAATCAAAAAAAGAAATCTCAAAAATTTCAAAAGATGGAAATGGCTCTGAGTATAGTCTTTGTTCACAGTAGACAACTCTAATAAAAACATAACTTGAAAGCCTCTAGCTGCCTGCAAACTTAACAATGTATTTCTAAATAATCCATGGTTAAGGAAGAAGTCATAAAGGAAATAAGAAAATCCTTTGAATTGAAAGATAATAAACATATGACATTATTATGGATTGAATTGCATCTCCCCAAAAGTTTAATGTGTTGGAGGCTTGGTCCCTACTGTGACAATGTGAAGAGGTGGGAAGTCCTATTATGGTAATTGAAAGGTAGGACCTTGAAGAGGTGATTAGACTGTAGGACTATGCAGTAGAAAATGGATTAATAATGATGGTCAGGGTCATGGTTCTGAGGGCTTTAAGAGAAGAAGACACGAGAGTCTCTCTCTTTGCTGTGACATTTCCTACCATGTGAGACCCCTGCCTTGCTATAAAGCCACCACCAAAGAAAACCCTGGCCAGGTGTGTTTCCTGGACTTTGGACTTCCTCGCCTCTGAAATTGTAAGCAATCAGTTTCATTTTCTTTCTAAATTACTCAGTTTCAAATATTTTGTTATAAGCAGGAGAAACAGACTATTACAGACATATGAAAACTTCTGGGAAGCAGCTGAAGCAGGGTTTAGAGGCAAATTTATAATCTTAAAATCCATATATTAGCAATGCTTGGGGGAAGCAATGCTTCCATTCAGAGGCGGAAGGAGGGAGACTTGGCCGAACCCCTAGGATAGAGGCTCCCATAGAAGTAGAATTGTTTAGTGAGACAGTAGCTTTTGGAAAAAGCTAGGAGATGTATCAACAAGATCCAATGAAAAATAAATACAAGGGAGATTTCTTTTGGGGGAGGGAAATGATCCCAGAAGAAAGCACAGGCATGTTGAAGGAGTGACACACAGCGGAAGCATGAACATGTTGGTGAAACCAATAGAAAGTGGATATACAGAGCAATAATAACACTGTTTTGTGGGCTTTCAGACATGTAGATCTGAAATATGCAACAACAGTAACACGGATGTTAGAAGAGGGCAAAGGAGTTATACTATCCTAAGGTTTTCCCACCATCCTCGACATGGTGAAGGTGCTGATATATAGTAGACTCAGCTGGTGATGAGTGTGACAATCACTAAAGTTACCAGCAAAAGAAGAGTAAAAGAAAGGGTAACTAAAAGCCACTAAGGGGAAAAATGTAATATTAAAAAAGATCATGAATAATCCAAAAGAAGAAAAGAAAGAACAGAGACAGATGAGATGAACAGAAGATAAATAGTGATATGATAGATCTGAACCCAAATATATCAGTAACGGCAATATTGGTTATCAATAATCAGTAATATGAGTAATTGTAAATGAGACAAATGCTCCAAAGGCAAGACTCTTAGACTAATTTAAAAAAGCACTTGATGCTTACAAAGACCCATAATGATTATGATACCATTTAAGAGCAAAAATATGAATAAAGATATATTGTAATAATACTAATCAAAATACTCAAATATACTGCAGCTGTAGCTACTCTGACATCAAAGTCTTTGGAGCAAGAGGTATTACTCAGGATAAAGAGATACATTTCATAATGATAAAATGGCCAGCCACCACGCAGATGGCTGTAACGGCTCTATTTGTGCAAATACTCATGACATAGTCTCAAAATATATAGAGAAAAAAAGAATAGATGAATTCACAATCATAATCATAGTGAGAGATTTTAACACACCCCACAGGAAACCAAATTCAACCATACAAAACTCAATAAAACCAGACAAAGTAAAAAGAATAAATATATTAAAAGTTTGAACAAAATGGCCTTGCTGAGATATATAGATATCTCACTCTCCACCTAAAAATGAAGAAAACACGTTCTTTTCAAGAGCACATGACATATCGGTCATATTCAGGACCCAAAAAACCCCACAAAAACCCCAATTTTCAAAGAAGAGAAATAACAGAATGGATGGATGTTCTTTGACTATGTGGATTAGGAGTTTGACTTATGTTTGATTAGGAGATGATAAGAGAAAAGATAATTAGAAAACCAGCTGTAATAGCCCTCAAGTCAAAGAAGAAGTCTCAGGGATGCTGAGAACAGGCTCAGGCTTGAGGGCCAACTAGTGATGGTTGCACCAGCCTGGGAGGACCTGCCAGCTGCGCCGTCCCGCAGGAGGGCCGGGCAGGGGACAAGCCTCCACACCCCCCTGCCCCTCCCCGGCTGCCGCCAGCGCCCCCCTGCCCTTCCCTGGCCCAGCTGGCAGCGTGGGCTCCAGCCAAGGTCAAGGACAGCTCGGCAACTGCTCCCTCCCGCTCGCCAGGGGTTGCTGTGACCCCGGCCGTCCTTGTCCTTGCCTGCCCCGCGGCGCGAGGGTAAGCCGGGTGGTCGCAGCTGCAGGAGGGAGCAGCCCTGCAGCGCGCAGGGTCAGGGCTCCTGTGACCAGGGGGTGGAAATGTGGCCTCCTGCTCTGCCTTCTGTTCGAGAGTGACGGAGGGACAAGGCGGGGGAGTGGAGGAGACCAGGTGCCTGTCGCAGGGGGGCGGCCGGCAGCAGCTGGGGGTGGCCGGGCTGTGTGGGGGAGGCAGCGGGGACGCCAGCAGCAGCCGCGCCACCAGCCCTCCGCCGTGCGTCCCCAAGGAGAGGCATGCTGCGGCAGGTGGCCCTGCTCCTGGGGCTCCTCGTGCTGGGGACTCACGTCAGCGCCATTCAAAAAGAACTTGTACACATAAGTAAGAATTTGGATTATTTTGTGGCGTCTGTGTCGTTTGCCGTGGCTCGGTTCAACGACGACAACATGGAAGAGAACAAATACAGGGTGCTGCAGGCTGGGCGAGCCCCACAAAAGCTGAGTGACAGTCCCTGCCAGGGCTGTCCTTGGACGAAGAGCCCCGAGCCCGTCCGTGTCAGCAGGACTGATGTGGAGGGTCCCGTGTGTGCGCCACACGCTTGAAGCCGGGGAGCTGTGGGCTCCCCTCGGCACAGACACGGCTGCCTCCGTCTTTGCTCGGCACCTGGACCCTCCGCCTTGTCCTCGGGCTGCCTCCTCAGCATCTGACCCTGGGAGGCCGCAGGAGCCCTGAGGCACCGATGCCCCTACTGCCGCCACCCCAGGCACAGAGCCCTGGCCTAGCTCAGTGTCCAGGACCATGCACGCAGGGGCGGGACATGTGTGGACGCATGAGTGTGTTTGTGTGTGGGGGGGAGAGAGTTGGTGTATTTCAAGCATAAGTGTGTGTCAGAGTGTGCTGTTTGGGTTGGGGCATGAGGGTGTGTTGGTGTGCATCGGGAATGAGCGTGTGTGTGTTGTCGGTGTGTGTCAAGCATGAGTGTGTAACTGTTGGTGTGTGTCAGGGCAGTGTGTGAGTGTGTTGGTGTGTGTCAGGGCAGTGTGTGAGTGTGTTGGTGTGTGTCAGCGAATGAGTGTGTGAGTGTGTTGCTGGTGTGTGTGGGGGCATGAGTGGGCATCATTGTCACCTGCATGGATTTCTGAGCCCCTGAATGAGCCTTTTAGGCAATTTCTAGGTCAGTTCAGTGGGACTTATGTTCCAGCCTGCACAGACTTCCTGGCTGAATTAGTTTTCTCTAACGCCTGGGTGCCTCCTGGGTTTTCCTGGACTTCCTTATAAAGAAAAGAAAATAATGTTTAATAACTTTGTATAGAAGCTTACACAACATACACAGCAGATTTGTGCACATATATATCCACCTCAATGAATGTTTGCCAGATGAGCACTAGCTCTATCCCCCAAAGGGATCGGGCTGCTCTGATTTTTAATCATGGGCATCAGTCTTACCCATTTTCCTGCTGTATGTAAGAGAAACCATTCAGCATGTGCCCTCTGTGTCTGGCTAATGCTGCTCAGGCGCAGGCTTGAGAGTCATCCTATTATCAGCTGTGGTTGTAGCATGTGCGGGTTCGTTGCTGTGCAGAACCAGATCCTGTGAATGTGTCACACCTATATATTCATTGCCCTGTCCGTGTGACTACCTGGTGTCAGCCACTGGGAAGAGTGCTGCTGAGAGGCTTCCAGTGCATGTTTTAGGTGCACTTATGGACATTTTTCTGTTGACCTACAGAGAAGTAGGTACACGATATTATAGCCTTATTTATATGCACATGCATATTCCAGTGTTTGTACACTTTTCTACTTGGTTCTGTGTCTTTTTTTTCATTTATGAAAAGCAAATATTTAGCAGCTGTTTACATTATTTCTTCTTACCGACATGGACGATGATATTTTTAATGGACTTGGAGATGGGTCACTCAATTTGCAAAGAAACACAATGATGACATTCACAAATGCTTGTTGCTCTTGCAGGAGAAAGGTTTGATAATAAAATCAACCTCGAAGCATCACAATTTACTAAGAATGAAAAGTAATGACAAGGAAGCCTTTGGGATGAGACTTCATAGTGGCATCAGGAGGTGATCCTGGGAGAAGGAGGGTTCTCAGCCCCCCCACTGGAGGCAGAAGGTGGCCTCAGGAGCCCCAGGCTCAGGTTGGGGGATTCGGCAAACTCTGCCCATTGTCCTAGTGGACCTTACAGTTTTAGGAGTCCTGCCCCTGGGCAACTGCTTTTGCTTTTTTTTCTCTTTTATGTTTCTCTTTTTCTTTCAGTTTTTAATGCTTCTTGCTCTAAATGGTAACTGCTGATTAGGATATGCTTTTTAAAGTATATCATTACAGCCTCCTGAAGGCACAAACCTGCAGACGCTGCTGACCTGGGGCTTTGAAGGGACATGTTGCAGATGTGGACCTGCACACATTGGACAGCGGACAGGACGGCAATCAATGACCTTAGTTTCTATCTCAAGAATCAAAGAATTGCAAACTGAATGTGGAGAAAATAGAAGGATGAAAATTACAGCAAAAATGCATAGAAGAAGAAAGAGAAAACAAAGATCTGTAGAAAGGAGCAAGAAATCCAGTATCGGTAGGTTGAGAGGCCTAATAAGACTGCTAACCGCTTGGCAAGAGAGATCTGGAACTGGAGAAGGCAGTCGGGGCCTCGTTACAGACCCTGCAGACCTCAGAAGCCCACCATGAGAAACCGTAATCAACCTGCAGCCAGGAATGGTGACAATGACAAGAACAGGGAGCACATGGCTCTTCAGGTGGGGAACAGGGAGGCCCCAGCACACTCTGCAGCACAGCTGGCCTGATGGGCCAGAGTGTTCTTCAGGCACCATGCCCCAGCCACCCGGGGACATGTCAAGCAGCCGTACTGCCATGTGCCTGAGCTGGGCGTTTCCTCTCCTCACCCCCAGAAGCAGCAGGATGGTGGTCGCAACTGTGTCCTTCAGTCTGTGCACACTTCCAGTTCTTCCTGTGGCAGCCTCAGTTCTGCCTTTGAAACCTGTTCCCAAGGCTGTGGCCCAGGCCATGGGACCATCTGTGAAGTCACTAAAGCATAAGTGTGTGGGTGCCCCACAGCCAAGGTGGGGAAGCTGTCTTGGAATGAGCGCCTCTCATGCATGGTCAGCCTTCATGCCTCCCAGCCTGCTCGTGCCGTCGCCTTCTTTTCTTCCTAATGGCTTTCCCAGGAGGCAGACAGTGTGTGGATCAGCTCCTCCAAGAAGAGCCTGACATGGTGGCATGGCTCAGGACCCGGGACTACAGAGTGGCGGCGCTGGGTGACAATGCACATCAGCAAGTGCTTGGCAGGACCTGCCCTTCCCCAGCCCTGGATGCCCTCTCACTGGCAGGGTGGCTGTCCACGTGCATCCCTCTGGAGCTCGTGCCGGGGACTTGGCTTCACTCTTGTCTTGGAGTTCTCCCTGCCTACCCCAGGACATTAGAAACCCCTCTTCCTTGCTAAGCACAAGCATAGCCAGGCCTTGGGGCAAGAGGGAAAATGGTGAGTCGGCCAGCAGGTGCCACAGATGGTGGGAGGACAGTTCCCAGCCTCCGATACTGGCCCCTCATTCTGTACCCTCCTGAGGCTCCCTGAGGGTGTGGGCTGCAGCCCAGGCCCCAGGAGGGCAGAGTTTTCCCTCAACTCCCAGGACTCAGGGCCCACCATTATTTCTAGGGGTTCCCATGACACTACCAGTCCTGGGAGGCACCACCGTGAGGACAAGCCAGGTGGGCTTGAGACTCCCACCCAGGTCTTATTGGGGCAGCCCCAGAAATGTGCAGGCAGCAGGCAGATGCATGCCCGTGGGTTAAAGGCTCAGGTGGCCAGGGGGTGAAAATGTGGCCTCCTGCTCTGCCTTCTGCTTGGTGGTGATGGCGGGGAGGGACAAGGTGGGGGAGTGGAGGAGACATGGGCAGGGCTGTGTGGGAGTGCAGGGAAGGGTGCCAACAGCAGCCATGCCACCACCCCTCGGCCACGTGTCCTTGTCCCCAGTCTACAACCAGGACAGGCATGCTGCGGAGGGTGGCCTTGCTTGTGGGGCTCCTCATCCTGGGGGCCCACATCTGCAGTTTCCAATTTGTAGACATCGATAAGAACTTGCAGTATGTCATGATTACTGCGGAGTATGCCGTGTTTCAGTTCAACGAAGACCAGGAGGATGAGTTCGCCTACAAGTTTCTGCGGGTCCGGAAAAGCCAGCGCCAGGTGAGTGGCCGGGTGTCTCCCTGCTGTGGCTCCCACATTCCCTGCAGCCGGCCAGGGATGGTGGACGGTGGACCCTTGCCATGCACAAAAGAGCAAGCAATTTTCTAACTTGGCAAATATTTTTAAGAAAAATTCATGGTATCATCAGAAAATCTCAGTGCTGCTTTCTTACTGAGTAGCCCCTGAAAAATAGGGTAGAAGGAGGACAGAAGATAAGCAGACAGGAAATGATCGAGTCAGAAGCTCAGCTTCTGTGTGGGGGAGAGAGAAGCGGTGTGCGACGCAGAAGTCACCGATGTCCATTGTGTGTCGGCCCGTGTGCAGGAAGCCGTGGGGGAGATGGCCAGGGACCTGGTCTCAGGGGTATGTTGTGCTGGGTGAAGAGAGAAGTGAGCCGGCCCCCACATTCGTGAGTCAAATAGTGAGAGGTGGCCAGGTGCAGTCAGCGCAGTGATGCAGGGTCCTGGGAAGGTGAGGAAGGTTGAAGGGAGGGCATTATTTGGGTGGGTGGTCAGGAAAGGTCCCTCTGTGAGGCATGCCTGGAAGGACCTCACCATGCAGAGGTTTGGGAATAGCAATGCAGGCAGCCACCGGAGAGTCCACGGCCTCAAAGTCCATGGACCCGTGTCTGCTGCATGTGTGCAGGGGCAGGTGGGGCTGAGCGGTTAGGATCCTGTACTTGGAGTCCTGGGGATCCACTGGAGGGTACTACTCTGATGCTCCAGCAAGCTTCTCACTCTCCAAAGCCCCCAGCAAGCTTGGCCAGGGTGAGGGGATGGTCACCTGGTTGTCAGAGGTAGACGTGCAGGCTTCTGGGTCTATGTGGAGGCCGAAGTGGAATGTCTGTGCCGCACGCCTGAAGCCATGGTGCCGTGGACTCCCCCTGCACGGACACCGCTGTGCTCATCTTTACTTGGCTCGTAGGCCATCTGCCTCGTCCTCAGGCTGCATCCCCAGGACCAGACTCTGGGAGGCCAAAGGAGCTCCTGCGGCACTGATACCTCTACTGTCGCTGTCCCAGACACAAAGCGCAGGCCTAGCACAGAGTCTGGGACCGTGCAAGGAGGGGCAGGACGTGTGTGGATGCATGAGTGTGTGTGAATGTGTTGATGTGTGTCAGGGAATGAATGTGTGAGTGTGTGTTAGTGTGTGTCAGGGCGTGAGCTGTGAGTGTGTTGCTGGTGTGTGTTGGGGCATGAGTGGGCATCATTGTCACCTGCATGGATTTCTGAGCTCCCAAGTCAACCTTTTAGACAATTTCTAGGTCATTCTTGTGGGACATGTGTTCCAGCCTGCACAGATTTCTGGGTGAATTTGTTTTCTCTCTATGTCTGGGTGTTCCTGAGGTTTTTTGGTTTGTTTGATTTTTGTTTTTTTGTATGTCTTTATAAGGAAAAGAAGAACTTTTGCGAGATAAGCACTTTTGTGCAGTCAACACCACATGAAACAATATTCCCAGCTTCCCAAGGTGCCCCTCCCTGCCCCTGCCCACGTTCCCATCTAGATCCATCCCCCAAAGGGATTCTGCCACTCTGATTTCTAATCGTGGGCCATTTTCCTGCTCTGTGTAAAAGCAATCATTCAGCATGTGCTGATACTGCTCAGGTGCAGGTTTGAGAGTCATCCTGTCATCGGGTGTGGCTGTAGCATGTGCGGGTTCATTGCTGTGCAGAATCAGATCCTGTGAATGTGTCACACCCTATGTATTCATTGCCCTGTCCGTGTGACCATCTGGTGTTAGTCACTGGGAAGAGTGCTGCAGGGAGGATTCCAGTGCATGGACATCCTTAAATGGGGAAATGGAGAATTAAGAGGAAAAGTGGAATAAGAAATACAACAGAAATTAGGGAAGTAAGAGAGGTTGCACAGGACATGTGGATCTTTATTTACATGCATATGCACATCACCTCTTTACTCACTTTTCTATTTGGTTCTTTTCATTTTTCTCATTCCACAAAGTATTTCACAGAAGTTTCTACAATTTCTTCTTGACAGATGTTTTCTTGGATATATTTAATCGACATGGAATTGGGCCGCACAGTTTGTAAAAAGCGTGATGAAGACATTGACAATTGCCCATTGCAAGAAGGCGCAGGAGAGAAAAAGGTCTGAGACTAAAATAAACCCCACAACATCCCGATCAACTAGGGATGAAAGAAAATGTCAAGGAGAGCCTTTGGGAGGCGACTTAGGAGAGTCATCGAGGGACAATTCTGGGGCAGAAGGAGGGTTCCTGACCTCTCTGCCACAGGTCTCCAGGCTCCCCTCGCCCCCCACCCCTCGCTGGGAGACAGAAGGTGGTCATTCTGAGCAGGCAGAGCCTGACTCCCTGCACTGTGGGTGAGCCCTCTGCTCACAGCCCAGCGGCTGACCGCAGGCCCCCTGCAGACGTCCAGATGGCCTTCCTCTCTGGCTGGAGCCCCACTCTGGGTCCCGGCCCTGTCCCTTGAAGAGACCCTAGAGGTTCAGGCAGATGATGTTTTCCATGTGGTCCTTACTCTTCTTTGCTCCTGTTCTTGGGGACTGGAGGACTGTTTATTTCATCTGCACACGCAGCCACTTCTCTCTAGTTCATGTCTTTTGGCTGTTCCCCCTCAGTCCGAGTTCATCATCCCATGGCTGATGTGTGATCCAGGGGATCCTGGAGCTTGAGGATGGGCCTCAATCAGGGTGATGCCATCAGTGAGGCTTGTTTCTCCCTCCAACCCACAGCCTTCCCTTGGGTGGGTTTGCAAGCTGCTGCTCAGCTAGTGGGTGCCTACCTCCGGACAGTCTTCTGCTTCCTCAGACATGTGGAGGGGCAGCTTATCCAGCATCGTGTGAGCTGGCGATGCTGTGAGTGGATGGGATGCTTCAGGTGCAGGTGATGGCTCCAACCAGGATTCCTCTCAGGAGCCCCAGGTTCAGGCTGGTGGATTGAGCCACCTCTGCCCATTGTCCAGGTGGAGCCGTGAGCTTTACAAGCCCTGACCCCAGGGGACTGTTTTTGCTTGTTATTTTTAAATTTAAGTTTAATTTAATTTAATTGTTTTAGTTTTAATGCATCATGATCTCAAAGCGTTGCATTTTTCTCATTTATGCATTACAATTTTTTTTCAGGTGCGCTGCTCTTTTCATGTGGATGCCCAACCCTGGATTACCCAGTTTACTCTCCTAAACAGCACCTGTGTGCAGACATAGGTGGGGATGAAGGCCCTGGCTTTCCACTGTAGAAGTCCCTTTCCTTCTGGGGTGTGACAGTCTGTAGTCGCAGGTTGGTGCAGTAAGTACCAGCAGAATTAAAGGCATCTCAGCACTTTCAGGTCCCTGTGCAGTCTTGCCCTCTCCTGCTTCGTTCATTTTCCATGGATGTCGCTGCCAGTGATATGGGATGGAGACTATGTCATCATCATGGTTATTACCCCAGCTGCAGGTGCAGAGCATTGAATAAATCCAACTCCCCACGTCATGAGGCACTTCATGTAGGGGTTCCAGCGGTGGGTTTGTGTGCTCATTCATTCATTCATTCTTCCATTCCTTCATCTGTTCATTCATTCATTCACTCTCCAACTTCCCCATGCCCCTCATCCACCTACTCAAAAGGAATGCAGACAATTTTTCTTGTGAGCATCCACCTGGGTCCCCTCTGCTGCCATCCCAGGACCAGGCTCACAGTGGGTGGCCTTTCTGCAGAGGGCCAGGCCCAGGCCCAGGGGCAGGGGAGGGCCACTGAAGCTGACAGGAGACTCTGCCCTCTGTGGACACCGAGGGCTACTCGATGACCAGAACATCTTCTCCAGGGCTCAACTGACAACTGAGAAGATGGCAGCGCCAGTCCCCATGTCCTCATCTGGTCCTTGAGGCCTGTATTCCTCATCCGGTCCCAGCTGGGCCTCCCCAGCTGTCAACACCACTCCCTGCCACCATGGTGGCAGACGCCCACCTGCCAAGCAAGTCTCTCCTTTGGAGTGTTCGTTGGGGAGCAGCCTTGGAGGGCAGAGAGAAGGAGGCATGGGAGGGTGGGAACAAGATTTGGGCAGGGAGGCACTGGTGATGCCTTCTAGAGGAATACTCCAGAATGGAACGACTGGGGGGTCTTTTGTTCTGTGTCCTGGATTTCTGTGGACTCTGATTTGAATGTCCCTTTCCTGGCCGACACTTTCCCATGCATTTGTTATAAGAGCTGGGCTCACAAGCATTGGTCACAGGCAGGAACTGCTTCAGCTTCCAGTCCCATTTCACAGAGGGTGGTGCTTTTTCACACTACTACAGTTCTTTTCTACTTTGATTCCCCTCCCATAGGTTTCATTTTATAATTTTCTTAGACTCCAGGCAACACCCCTTCTCTATTGTAGCAGAAAGTTTGACAACCAACATCAGAAATATATGAAGTCCCCAGGTGATTGGCACTTGCAGCCAAGATTGTAAAAAGTTCTCTTAAGGAACTCCAGTATTTTAGAAATTGCGTTAATTGCTCTTAGTGTATTTTGTCTGTGGTCTGTGTCTTTCCTCTGGTTCCAGTTCTCTCAGAAATTTAAAACAATGTCCTATTGTGGATTTTACTGAGTTGAAGCTCAGAGGTCATGAGCTGTGTAGACGTCCTAGATGGGTTGGTAAGTTTTGTTCCTGCTACTCTTGTCATAGGATGAACCAAAATTAGTAGATTTTGAATGATGTGTCACTCTCCGAGATCGGCCATAACCCAGGAGTCTTTCTTATTTCTTTGTGCCCTGGAGAAACATCTGTGGATTCAGCTCATACATTAGTTGGCCCAAATCAGTAGGAGTAAAAAATATATTTGAATGTTGTACACACACACAATAGAAAATGTGACACAGATTTCATAAATTCTATTTTAGGAAAATAGAATTTAGAATTCTAGGGTGAAAGGAGGCCACACCAAATGGCGGCTGTTTAAGTTCCCCACCCGCATGGTCCACACAAGATGGCGCCTAGAGGAAGCAAAGGGGGAGTGTCACTTTTAGTTCTGCAAAAATTTTTATTGGTAGTTGCACCTTTCCGGGCTCTTGATCAGTGCATGATCAGTAGGCTAAGAATTAGAGAGGCAAGGCACATGCACATTTGACCTTTTCAAGGATTGGCCTAAGCTTGGAAATCTCCACCTGGTAAGCATATAAATATGATCTTTTGTGTTACAATAAACGGAACTGCTTGACGGAACCCCCGCCGCGTCTGAGTGTTCCTTTGTGGGCTGAATAGGGGGGCGGTGCACTCACCCACCTTCGGGATCCTTCTTCGGCTTACACAGCAGAGGGCAACTTATCTGGTCCTGCCTGGGGGGGGGGGTTGGGAGTCTGCTGGGGATCACTCGGTGGCCATGGCCAGGGAAATCCGGAGCCAGGGCCTGGCTGACCGAGAGAACCCCTGACAGCAGCACACTGGTTCTCAAACTTGGCTGCACATTGGAAATTCACCCCTGGGAACTTTTAAAAACTGCTGGCTTCTGAAACCAACACCCACAGATTTGATTTCCTATTTTAAGATTAGAAATGTGTATTTTGCTCAGTTTAATAGTTAGCCTATAGCTGTTATGGCAGTTAAGCACCTAGACTCTAGATAAAAAGAGTGGAAACTTGTAACAGGGAATAGATTATGGACAGTCACTTAAAGAATGTTATGTTTATCTTTAAAAAAAAAATGTAGCCAGTTAAACATGAAGTGATAATTTAAACAATACTCAGAAATGATTTAGATTCACCAGATGCTTGCCTCTGCTTTTTCTTTAAAGACAACAGTACTGACATGCAGATTTTTTATTTTTATTCTTATTTTTTTTGCAGATTTTGAGGTTGGGGTGACCTGACCACAGTCATGAGATCATCCGGCACCCACTCATCTCTGACACCAGTCCTAAGTTTGTTTTGCAGATGAAGCAAGACCACCAGAGACCGAAGACCTGCTAAAATACATGCACTCCCCAGATCAGAAGCAAGATGCTGGTTTCACTGAGGACAGATCAGATTCCCACATGGCTCCCAGGACCCTGACTCATGGCTTGGCTCTATAAATACTTGTCATTTTAGGCTATCTGGGAGTCTGAGGTTTCAAACTCCTTTTGCTGCATTGTTGTCCTTTGCCTGGCCACTCAAACACTGCTCTTTCCCGCTGCAAACTTTGGCATGAGAGACTCTTTAGTCACATGGTGTGGTGGATGACAGGCCCCTTCTTGGTTCAGAAACACTTCCTGGACCCCTTCCCAGAGATTTTTATTTTATTGGTGAGGTATAACCTGGGGTCTTTAACTCCCCAAGTGCTTTTAATATGAAGCAAAATTTGAAAATCATGCATAGGTTATTAGTAAGTGACTAGCAGTTTGGAAATAAATAATATATTTAAATTTGTATAAAGCTTTTACATAAATTCTTCATCTAGTCGTTTATTATATAGAAATACTTGTGTAATTTCACAAAGATATTGGAAAAGTATTGTTCACTATATTACCGAGCAATAGGCTTGCTGCCCAATGCACACAAAAAACCAGCACTGTGATGCTGGCTTTTGTGAAAACAAAGAACTTTATTGCATGACCAGCCAGCAAGAAGTCAGGAGGCTGTGCTCATATCTGCTCCCCAGACCAAGTGTGACTTGTTTTTACAGGAAACTCAAAGTATAGAGAATTATAGGCAAAATTACAAAAAATGCAAGTTGGCAGGAGCTGGTTGGTAGGAGATAAGCCCATTCCAACCTCACTCCATTTTCTGCTCGTCCTGCAACAAATGGTGACGGACCCCTCGCGTTTTAGTTGTGTCCAACATTCTGGCTCCAGTAAAGCTCTGAATTTTTGTTCCATGCAGGGGGGTGGGGGGTGACTTTGGTTCTGAGTGACATCTGGAAGTCATGGTCCTCTGAACATGTTCGTCCTGCTTCAGAGACTGGGGCTTCTACAAAAAAACAACCTTAAANTCCTCTGAACATGTTCGTCCTGCTTCAGAGACTGGGGCTTCTACAAAAAAACAACCTTAAACAGTAGTAATTCATGATCATCTGACCATTACAAGAAAGTGGAAAGGCACTTTGTTATCATAAAAGGAACTCCAGGCAATTACTCAGCTTAGTCAATTGCCTGGCGTAGTTAGCAGCTGGTTTCAACTACAGTACTGTTTGTATGCACCAGAAATGAGAAACAACCGAATGATCCATCACTAGGGAAATAGTGTAGCTACAATGTGTGCATTCATGCTCTGCAATGTTCTTCAGCCTGCCTGGCAGAGCAGTGCCTGTATGTGTTTCCTGTACATTGACCCCTCAACCCCTCCCCCCCGATACCCCCACCCATGATGGTCTGGAGCCCATCAATCTTTGCAGCCTGGAACAAACACCCACCTCTCTGCACCTCCAGGAACTTGCTGGACACTGATTGGGGATTTTCACATAAAAGCAAAATCTCTGAGAGCTCAGGGGGGTGCACGGCCCCCTCCTCCCTCTAAGGCCCAGGCTGGGATCCGGGGTGGGCTGTGTGACCCCTTGCCCTGGCAGGATTGGGGAGGAAGGTGCCATTGGCCGAAACAAAGTCCAGAGGTCAGGCATTGAGGAAGCTGGGTTGATAGCACAGGTGGGCAGGAGACACCTGGGGGGCCCTCCACTCCAAGGGCAGAGTGGAACGTGCTTGCACACTGTCTGTGGCTTTCTGAGAGCTGCTTGGACCCAAAGGCCACAGGCTGGCAGGTGAAAGGTGCCCTCACTGAGGCAGAGTCACAGATGGGGATTACATCACAGAGTGTGACCTCCCTACAGGGGCGTGGACCTGCAGGTGAAAACAGACCAGAGATCAGAACCCGCAGAGCCCACTGACTAGGGCACAGGCATGAACTGAGCGTGCTAGAGATCCAGGAGAACCACGGGCTGGGTGGCGGGGCAGAGGCCAACTGCACAGGAGGAAGAAGGGGTCTGGTGTGTGGAGCAGGTCCAGAGTTCACAGAGGGCTGGGGTCAGGAAACCTCAGGGGCAACAGTTTTCACAGTCACATCTTGCAGGACCAAGAAGCAGATAACAAGAGCAGGTAGTGACATGCACAGGGTAGGTGTAGACACATCTGGGTCCAAGTGGAGAGGAAGTTCTCCCTAGAAACACAGACCACACCCAGGACAAGGAGGGGGAAGGCTAGTAGCAGAGACTCCTTCACTGGCATCCCACAGGTGGGTTTCCTTGGAGGAGAGAGGTGGCCCTAAAGAATGACCCTAATCGCTCTTTCTTGAACCCAGCTGGGCTAACACTGAGAGAAGGCAGCCTGCCAAGGCAAGATCT
>NW_007729445.1:15648-26095 GCF_000696425.1 Galeopterus variegatus | reverse complement strand
GCTCTTTCTTGAACCCAGCTGGGCTAACACTGAGAGAAGGCAGCCTGCCAAGGCAAGATCTTTGAACGTATCGTGGCAGCGGCGGCCACTCCAGCCCACCTGCCTCTCCAGCCCTGTCGCCTGTGCCTCTTGACTGAGGGACCATGACCAGGCCCTGGTTGCTCTCCCTGCTCCTCCTCACCTTCCCAGCAGTCCTGAGAGCCAGCACAGACCTAGCCAAGAATAAGGTGAAAGTGCTGAGGAAATTAAAACCCATCAGTACTTCGAATGCCAACGTGAAGCAGTGTCTGTGGTTTGCATTGCAAGAATACAATAAAGAGAGCGAGGACAAGTATGTTTTCCTGGTGGCCAAGGTACAGCACGCCCAGCTGCAGGTAAAGGTGTTCTCTCCAAACAGGAGGGCATTTGCATGTGGTGCACAGATGAAGCCAGACTGAAAGTGGGCATGCGAGAGAAATACTGATGTACAAAAAGCTTGAATATGTGAGTGCTCAGAACATTCGCTCACACGTAGAGCATTTTCTATATGTGTTTGGGCTGCTGTTCTAAGAACTTTGCATATATTAGCTGTTTTAAACCAAATGCTGCAAATCAAATGTTCATGTACTTCTGAGGTTGGGAGACAAATTGAATTCAGTGAATATTTTGCAATAAAGCCTTCACAGGCAGCGTCTAAACCTATACACATAACATGGAATGTAGGGTTGAAGAGAGGCCCATGGCACTATCGAACATATAGGCTAATAAAATGCCCTCTCCCATATTCTTTAATTTTTTTAATCCAACATTTATTTAACAGAAGTACAGACATGTTGATTTTCTGTTTATACAAATGGGTATCTCTTCACAGGACCACGAGTTGCCCAACTCTAGGAAGCATTGCTTATGTAGATTCCAATAGGTACTGTGGTCTCTGGAGTTTGCAACATGGTGGTCAGTGATCTTGCCTGCTCTACTCAATAAAGGGCCCTCAATGCTGACTGTGAATACCAGCCTCAGCAGTTTGGTTGGTAATATGGCTTGTAATTACACCATGAACTTAAAAGACTGAGCTGCAAAAACATTCATCAGGGGGTCCCTGTTGGCAGAGCTCATGTTCCCGATGCCTTTGGAAATGGGAGCCATCGGCATTGTATTTCCAGTACTTTGTGCTGGTGAGGTAGCACCTTTACTGATGGGGCATGCTCCACCATTCATCTCCCAGTACAAACCCCCTGGTCCTTTGAAAGAAAGGAATTGAGCCTGGGACTGGCAACCTCCCAAGCATCTTTCATAGTTTACTTTCTTTGGTACCCAATTCACGCATGCATTCAGCAAGTTTCTCATAAGCCACTTTCGTACTAGCTGCTGTAGATGAGGGGGTGAGATGGACAGAAATGATCACAGCTCTTAGGGAGCCAACATCAATGTAAAAGAAAACCCCTAAACCAGGAATTCTAGCTGTGCTGTCTGCTCTGGTTGCATGGTACTGGGGTGTCAGGGAAGGCTCCCTTCGATAGCATTTCTCTCACGGTGGGAGCTTGTAAATGTCCTGCTGCACAGGCCACACCCTCACCAACTAAATGAGGGTCTCTGGGTGGGACCCAGGTCTCCGAAGATTTTAAAACCCTTCAGGTGATTTCAATATGCAGTCATAATTGAGAACAAACATTTGGGGAATGATGTTGAAGATGAGACCTGAAGGCTGAGTCAGAGTTAAACAGGTGAGGGAGGCTGGTGGGAAGTGTTTCAGTTTGCATTTCCCCAGAAGCAGACCCTAATGCTAGAATTCAAGTGCAAGCAGTTTATTTGGGAGGCCAGGTCAGGAAGCACCAGGCGTAGAGGGGAAGGTAGACAGGACAGGGAATGTGGCCAATGCAAGGGNGGAGCTTGTAAATGTCCTGCTGCACAGGCCACACCCTCACCAACTAAATGAGGGTCTCTGGATGGGACCCAGGTCTCCGAAGATTTTAAAACCCTTCAGGTGATTTCAATATGCAGTCATGATTGAGAACAAACATTTGGAGAATGATGTTGAAGATGAGACCTGAAGGCTGAGTCAGAGTTAAACAGGTGAGGGAGGCTGGTGGGAAGTGTTTCAGTATTTCCCCAGAAGCAGACCCTAATGCTAGAATTCAAGTGCAAGCAGTTTATTTGGGAGGCCAGGCCAGGAAGCACCAGGCGTAGAGGGGAAGGTAGACAGGACAGGGAATGTGGCCAATGCAAGGGCGAATTAATGAGCAGGCGACCCCCACGGGCAACTGAACTGTCTCCCTGGGGTCCTCAAGGAAGTGTGCAGAGCCCAGCCTGGGGCTGGACCGGCCTACAGATGAGGAAGCTGTGCTGTTTATTGACCAACTCCCATCGATCATTGGCTGAGAGCTGCTCCGGGAGCACTTGGCTCCTGCTGGTGAAAGGAAGACCCAGGCAAGAGTCACAGGAATTGGCAGTATGTTCAGGAACAGTACGGGGCATGGGTTACCATGCACAGCATCTGCTACAGGAGGGGAGCAGGAGGACTTGGGGGTGCAGGGGATGGGGAGAAGCAGTCAGGCATTCTAGAATGCCTTCTGTAAGGCTGGCAGTGGAAAGGAGCATGGTGCATTTAAGCAGCTCTAAGAAGCCAGTCTGACTGGCCAGAGAGGCAGGCAGGGACCAGACCACACCAGGCCATGCAGGCCACAGTCAAGATTTTTACTTTATCTTGAGAGCACTGAAAAGCCAGCAAAACATTAGGTCAGGGAGTTGTTAGGACTTATGTGGTCAAACTTGGGCTTTAAATGTATCACTCTGGTGAACTTATTTTTAGAAATAGGTTCTCAGGATGCAGTGAGGATGTCCCCAGCCTCCCAGCCTTTAGGTTCATAGTTCCCTGTAATCAGCCTACGGAAAGCCCCTGCCTTCTTTTGGCTGGGCCAGCAGTGGCAGCAGAAACATGAGTGGCAGTGCCACATGGTGGTGAGGGTTGTGGGCTGCAGTGCTGGATGCCTTGGTTCACCCCCCTGGGTTGGCTGCTTGCTAGACACATAGTTACTCAGTTTCTCTGTGCTTCATTTTCCTTACCTGAAAAAAATAGGAGTGACAGCCTTACCCCAGAGGACTGGCATGAGGATTAACTGAGTCACTGTGTGCAAAGCCCCAAGGCCCGTGCTGATGTGCAGCCCGTGCTCGGCTGGGGTTAGTGAGGACTACTCTTAATAGAAGTCCTGTTGATGGTCAGGCTCATCTTCAAAGTAAAAACCTAATTCCCTGGGCTGGCCCGGTGGTGCACTGGAAAGTGCGCCGCTTGGGAGCGCGGCGTCGCTCCCACCGAGGGTTCGGATCCCATGTGGAGACCGGTTCCCGCTCACTGGCTGAGCGTGGTGCGGGCGCAACACCGAGGGTTGCAATCCCGTTGCCGGTCAATAAAAAAGACAAAACGAAAAAAAAAAAAAAAAAAAAACACCTAATTCCCCAAACCAATGGGTAGCTGTGCTGGTTGCTCCTTGATGTCTAACCAGCTTCCCCCTCCAAGACAGGCCAGAGCCGCCTTTGCTAACTCTTTGGAGCACAACTAAAATCAATAGACTTGATAGAGGCAATGAGGAAAGGTCTGATAAAGAAGGCGAGTCAAGGGGAACCTGGTCTAGTGGCAGAAACCTCTTGTCTCCTCCTGCAGTCCTANTTAGGTCAGGGAGTTGTTAGGACTTATGTGGTCAAACTTGGGCTTTAAATGTATCACTCTGTTGAACTTATTTTTAGAAATAGTTTCTCAGGATGCAGTGAAGATGTCCCCAGCCTCCCAGCCTTTAGGTTCATAGTTCCCTGTAATCAGCCTATGGAAAGCCCCTGCCTTCTTTTGGCTGGGCCAGCAGTGGCAGCAGAAACGTGAGTGGCAGTGCCACATGGTGGTGAGGTCGTGGGCTGCAGTGCTGGATGCCTTGGTTCACCCCCCTGGGTCGGCTGCTTGCTAGACACATAGTTACTCAGTTTCTCTGTGCTTCAGTTTCCTTACCTGAAAAAAATAGGAGTGACAGCCTTACCCCAGAGGACTGGCATGAGGATTAACTGAGTCACTGTGTGCAAAGCCCCAAGGCCCGTGCTGATGTGCAGCCCGTGCTGATGTGCAGCCCGTGCTCGGCTGGGGTTAGCGAGGACTACTCTTAATAGAAGTCCTGTTGATGGTCAGGCTCATCTTCAAAGTAAAAACCTAATTCCCTGGGCCGGCCCGGTGGTGCACTGGAAAGTGCGCCGCTTGGGAGCGCGGTGTCGCTCCCACCGAGGGTTCGGATCCCATGTGGAGACCGGTTCCCGCTCACTGGCTGAGTGTGGTGTGGGCGCAACACCGAGGGTTGCAATCCCGTTGCTGGTCAATAAAAAAGACAAAAAGGAAAAAAAAAAACAAAAAACAAAAAACAAGACCTAATTCCCCAAACCAACGGGTAGCTGTGCTGGTTGCTCCTTGATGTCTAACCAGCTTCCCCCTCCAAGACAGGCCAGAGCAGCCTTTGCTAACTCTTTGGAGCACAGCTAGAATCAATAGACTTGATAGAGGCAATGAGGAAAGGTCTGATAAAGACAGGCGAGTCAAGGGGAACCTGGTCTAGTGGCAGAAACCTCTTGTCTCCTCCTGCAGTCCTATACCCCCAGGTGATTTAAGCGGACATCAGAGTAGTCTTAACTGCATTCAATCATTAATGAATTCAGCAAATACTGATTTCTTACTGTAAACCTACTGCTGCTCTACTCACTAAAGACTCAACAGAGAACAAGACAAACTCGGGCATGAATGGCCCATAAGAACTGCATGCTGAGCTGGTGGAAAGGACCCAGGAAGCCCCCAAGATGGGGGATGGTTCACAGGGATCTGAGGGTGCATGTGGGAAAGACGGCTGTCCTCCTGGCAGGCCTGTGTGAACCTTAGCATCTTGGGCCCAGGAGGGCTGATGGCTCTGGAGACCCCACTTTTCTCCCCCCACCCTTCACTGAGCATGCCTCAGACTTTAGGACAGAAATGGAATTAGCAGGTCTTGCCTTTGAGGAAGCCCCAAACTGGAAAGGAGCCTTTTCCCTGAGCACCCAGCTCCAGGTGTCAGTGTGCAAAGAGGAGCAGGTACACATCATGGCCTTCCCCTAAAGCTACAGGGGCAGGTGGAGGGAGAAGGGAGGAAAGGGTAGATGATGAGAGTAAGAGTGATTTTCAAGTTTGCTAAAACTTTTTAAAATAAAATAAAACTTCTTCAAATAGATTTCACAATTCCTAATTAACAGGTCACGGATCGCCTGGAATATCTTATTGATGTTAAAATTGCCCGCAGCAATTGCAGAAAGCCTTTAAACAATAATGAAAACTGTGTCATTCAAGAAAACTCCAAACTGGACAAGGTAGGCAAGAAACTACCTGTGATATCCTTGGCAGTTCTGAGCCCCATCTGGCTTTATCAAGGCCTCTAAGTGACTGGAAAAACTTGGGGTGCCCAGACCTTCTCTTTGAGGTCTGGATCGCTGCCAACATTTAACCCGGTGGCTTTTAGAGCAGAGGATGCAGGCCCAGTGGTGGACCCCTTTAAGCCTTTTCCCCACCCCTTGTCCTAGGGACTGGATATTGTCAAGTCCACTCTTACCTCAAGAGCTCCAGTAATTCTTGACTTTTGATGCAGAAAAACTTGCCAACACATGTTCACTGAAAGTCTATTCTCTTGGATGCAGGTTAGCCACCCGGCTGTTGCTAAGTGCATCCCTGTACAGGCCCAAAAGGAAATCCATTCATTCACTCATCCACTCATAAACTTACTGAAAACGGGTGATGTTTACTTTGCTGGAGGTTAGGCAATGACGGACCAGACAATGTCCCTACCCTCCTGGATTACAGTTGATTCTCACTGGGCTCAGCCAGGTTTTCTGTGAAGATCAGGGAACAGCCCAGAGACTCCCTAAGGGCTGATTTTGTCAGGGCCTTGTGGCCTCCAGCCTGCATTTTTGATCTCAGAGTTGTGGGAGAGCCCTGCACGGATTATGTAGCATCACCTAGTCTGAGACTGGTGAAGGCCCCAGCTGTTCTGCCGATTTGTCCAACAGGGGTATCTTTGCCCCTTTCTTTACACTGGTGGTTTTCCAATGTGCACAGGCTTCAGAATCATCTGGAGGCCTTGATAAACCCTGGAATTAGATTTGGAGAACCACTGCTCCACATATTACCACGGCACAGGAAATAGGAAGTACAACTAATAAAGTACACTCCCATTATGTGTGACAAAAACTGCCTCTGTGTGCTCACAATGAGCACATCCTATCATGTCCAGGTGATGGTAAATACCCATCAGGACACACATTTAAGCAGTGAGCAAGTGCTAACGCCATCTGATTGTTCATGCTTGTTTTGTTTATTTTTTTATTAGGAGTATGGCTGTTTTAAATTTGTATTTTCTCCTGGGCTCCTTGGGGTTATAGGAAAGTTGTTCTTTTTGCCTGTTTGTAGAAAATGTTAAAAAGAATGAAGGAGAATTGTCTTCAAGGAGCCCACTTGGGTCTAAGGTTTCTATGGACCCTCTTTGTTTTTAAGGCACACACTTATCAATAATGAAAACTTTCCAAGCCTTTGGAATATGCTGAAGAACAGTAATACTGGGCAGTTTTTCTTCTGACTGGCTTTAGTGGAATGTCTCCAGTATTTATGTCCTATCATTAAATATTATATCAAGTACTGATTTCTGAAGTTCTTCCATTTTCTCTTTACCAAGAGTTACTTTTTAAATTAAAAACGTTTTCTTCTATCAAATATTTTTTCAGTATCTACCAAGTATATTAAATAATTTTCCTTCCTTGTCCTTTTAGTATAAATAATTAAAATAATGGATTTGCTAATGTTGAGCCATTCTTACACAGCTGCAATATGGTAAACTTGTCTTCTTTTGCGTGAGGGGACACTTTTATAATTTTATTTGATTGTCAGTGGTTAGTTCTCATCCACATTGATAGTAGGTTTTTGAATGAAGGGACAGGTACATAGGTACAATGTATTGAGCTTGCTTGGTGAATAAACTTGTTCGCTTGTTTTCTGGACAACTGTGTTGCACTCTCTTTGTCACCTCTCTTCTCCTGGGTGACAGAGATGCAAAGTATTACTCAAAGCCCATTCTTTTCTGAGCAGTGAGAAACCCCGAAGGGGTTAATTTCCTGGAATTCGCAAGAGAGAGGCATTCCTCCTCAGGAAATTAACACTAGACTGGGGTTCTTTCTCAGTATTTATTCTCCAGGCCAGAAAGTTACAGAAAAGAAACATAGGTGGAGTTATAGCTAGTACAGTTTACCAGTAGAGGCTGGTAATATCAGTGAAATAACATGGTGACATTCCATAATGCAATTTGCAAAAGGTTAAGTCAATCCACCAACAAAAGCTTGTTCTTAGCAAATACTGTCTTTTCCTACAGCAGTGTCCTCAGTATTTTTATATAACAATAAAACAACTTTCTTAACATATCAATCAGTAGGTTAATCTGCTCCAAGGATGTCTGTCCTTGAGCCAACAACTTTTCTGTGTTATAATTCTTTATCTACATCAGAGACTTTAGCCTGGGGAAAGTTTCCTGTCTTTTGCAAGCTTAACATTTCCATATGTAATTTTAAAAAGTTAGGTTATACGTGAAACTACAGGGCTTTGGAAACTAGGCCCTGTGAAATACATTTGCTTTATAAATGTTAGTATACTCCACACAACAGTACATGGGTACAGGGTGACACGTTCCTTGTCGCTTTGGCCTGGACAGCTTTGTGGAGCCTGGTGCTGATGTACACAACTGCATGCCCATCTCTTTCATGGCAAATTTCCAGATCTCTTTCAGTGCCTGAGGGGCCTGCACCTTGAAGGTCGCTCCCTGGACTCACATGTGAATGTCAATGGTATCCTCTTTGTCACCACCTCACCTATGGCAGAGTGGCCATTCTTCTTGCCCCCATTCTTCACAGGACCAGGCTGGAAAGGGGCAGAGTGAAGGATTATGCCTGCCCTTGTCATTTAGAATGCAGTGGATTCAATATGCCACTTTTTTACTTAGGAATTTTGCATTTATATGTCTTAATTACTCAAACCTCCCTGATGTTAAGAATCATTGAAGCATGTGATAAACCCACTCACGCGCACATACATGCACATGTATGCATCCTTGTACACACATCTGTATCCACACATGTACACACATGCATACACATACACAAACTCCATGACCACACCTCAAATCTACTGAATCAGAATTTCCAGTTCAAACACCCACACATTTTTATATCACTGGGCAAGTCTGGGAAGCACTTCATTAGGGACAGTATGGTCTTGTTGACAGGTGTCTGTTTAAGAATATGCTGGAAGATACAGCAATTAATTATTATGCAACTGACTTTAATTTGCTAGTTTTTGTTTAAGATTTTTGCTATTTATTAAGCAAGTTTTGATTATAATTTATTTCTCAGTTACATCTTGTTTTCAGGATTTCGCTTTTCTGGTACAATGAAAATGGGGGCTTTCCACTTTTTTTCCCATGTTTGGGATCAGTTTAAAGAGCAAAGGACTGATAACACCAAGGTCAAGGGTTCAGATCTCATTACAGGCCAGCTGCCAGGAAAAAAAAAAAAAGACCAAAGGAGCTTTTGGCTCCAAAAGTTTGATGTAATTTACCTATAAAACCACCTTGATTTGGTATTATTTCGTGCATGTGTCCAAGCAGGGACCAAAATTCCTTTTCTCTGACTCCATCTGCTTCTTAACTTCTGGAAGTGCCTCAGTGATTCCAGATTTTTTAAGATGACCCATACAGTTTTTCCAGTACTGCTGTCTGTCTGCCAATCTGTCTATCCTGTCATCTGTCCCTTCACCCATTCACCCATCTAGTAGACATACTCAGAACATTTCATTTGTCATTTCAATGGTAGTTTGAAAGGGAGAGAAGGTCTCTTTGGAACAAAAGATGTGTTAAGCTCTAGAATCTTCTAAATTACTCTTACCCTGACACACTAGTTATTAGAACAAAAGGGGTTAAACATTAAAATAGCATATATTAGCTTTTATCTAATATAGAATTGCTTTGTTTACATTGTAGAAAGTATTAAAAAGACATAAAAATAAGGTCAAGTGTACTTTTAATGTCCCACCAAAATGTTAAGATCGTTAACATTTGTGTCTCCTCGTGGCTGGTATAGAGCAGAGATCCCTCCGGGTAGCTGCTAATGGCTGTGAAGTCTGCAGCCTCCAGCTCTGCAGATTCCTGAGAGCATTTCTGGATGGGTGGTGACCCATCTTCCAGCATGTTCCTACGCTGACACCTAGCAACAGGACACTGCTCTTTATCTTTCTTTTGTCACAATGCTGACTTTTTTTTTTTTGCCATCTTTTTCAGAAAGTAAACTGCAGCTTTTTGGTAGGAGCGCTTCCCTGGAATGGCGAATTCACTGTGATGAACAGGGAGTGCGAAGATGCCTGACGGTGTTGTTCGGAGTATCCCCCTGGCCACCACGCCTCCCTTTCTGTGTTAACATGAGCAGAGGCAGGTGCTTGGCTGCTGCGTACTTGCCTCATTTACGCCTCTCCGCCTGTGTTTTGTTTTTTAGTTTGGCAGTGTGTGGGGACAAGAGATGGGCACGTCCAGCTCCTCTTTCCTGGAATCAGGATGTCCACTTACCTTTGGCCAGTTTGCTGGTCCACCCTCAGGGATGAGTTTGTCATCCAGTTCAGAGAACACAGGGAGGACTGATTCCATTTCCCATGGCAAATCCGAGGAAAAATCCCTTTGAAGTGGGTAATGATCCCATAAGAAGTTCTGAACACAGTGGGTGCTAACTCAGCAGGTTCCTTCTGGGTGCCTCCTCCTCTGGCCTGAGGCTCCTTCCTGTCTGATGGTCCTGACCAGACAGGTCACCTGGGCTGGGGACCCCTGTGACAGAACCAGCAGCCCTCCCCCAGCGGATCTCTGTGAACTGGGAGAATTTGGGTCTTTCTATGTGAGTGTACACAATGATCACAAAGAGAAAGGGTAAGCTGTGTTGACAGCATGCACTGGGCATGTGAGAGAGACAGAGAGAGAGGGAGAGACAGAAGGATGTGGGAAGGAAATAGGCAAACAGGGATGATGGCAGGAGACAACATTCTCTTGCAGGAAGTAACCATTAAACATAGACCTGAATAATGGGAGCTGTTTAATGGGTAGAGCGTTTCTGTTTTGCACGATGAAAAAGTGCTGGAGATTGGTTGCATAACAAAGTGAATATACTCAATGCTACTGAACTGTGCACTTAAAAACAGTCAAAATGGTAAATTTTATGTTACATGTATTTTGCCACAATTAATCATTTTTTTAAAAAAATAGACATGTCTATTGTAAACATAGTGTTGGGTGTGGTCCAGGAAGCCAATTGTATTTCAAATGTCGCAAGTGTGAGCCAGGTCTTACCTCCCATGGCCTGGTGGGCAGTGTGGATGTCAATATTTCTGCCCCAGACAGGA
>NW_007729445.1:1218-15485 GCF_000696425.1 Galeopterus variegatus | reverse complement strand
GAGGGAGAGACAGAAGGATGTGGGAAGGAAATAGGCAAACAGGGATGATGGCAGGAGACAAAATTCTCTCGCAGGAAGTAACCATTAAACATAGACCTGAATAATGGCAGCTGTTTAATGGGTAGAGCGTTTCTGTTTTGCACGATGAAAAAGTGCTGGAGATTGGTTGCATAACAAAGTGAATGTACTCAATGCTTCTGAACTGTGCACTTACAACAGTCAAAATGGTAAATTTTATGTTACATGTATTTTTCCACAATTAATCATTTTTTTTAAAAAATAGACATGTCTATTGTAAACATAGTGTTGGGTGTGGTCCAGGAAGCCAATTGTATTTCAAATGTCGCAAGTGTGAGCCAGGTCTTACCTCCCATGGCCTGGTGGGCAGTGCGGATGTCAATATTTCTGCCCCGGACAGGACGAGACCATAAAGCTGAAGCCCATTTCTTTTTTCTCTGGTTTCTCTGAGAGCCAATGGGTGTTTCATGGTTGGAGACCCCTGCCCCTTGGGGCAGCAGGGAAGAAGTGGGATTCATCTTTTAAAGGCTCCTGCTTTCCCTGGGCTGCCTCCTTTCTCTCTGTCTCCAGCCCCTGCCTGGGTTCTCTCCTCCCTGTCCTGCCACCATCATCCGTCCCACCCCAGCCCTGCTTCCCTGTGCTAAGCCCCCACCCTGCTTCCTTGTCCCCCTTCTCAAGATCCTCAAGCTAACAAAGGGGCCAGGACTGGGATCTGAAGCATGTTTTTACACTACTTGAGCTTACTACACGTATCCTGATGGAAAATGCTTCTCTCCTGTGGGCTAGGTAGGCTGTATCAAAAATTGTTTCCCGCACTCCTCCACCCCAGAAACATGATGTAATTACTCACGCAGAAGCAGCAGGTAAGAGAAGACCCACCACCCAGCCTTGGCGGGGCTTGGGCTGGATCAACTTACAGCCGCGTGTGTTTATTCTGGCTTTATTATCATGTACGAGTGTCTTAGGGAAGATGGCATTGTTAGATCAGCATCTTGGAATTGTCTCTCCTTATGGACAGCTGGGTGGGAACCACATAGACTGAGATGTCTGGAGAAGGCAAGCATCTGGCAGTGTGTCACCAGCATGGACCTGACAGGTGGGGTAAACCACCCACCTTCGCTTTGTACAGATGTGCCTCCTGCACAGGCTGAGACATGCTGTGCATATGTGTTTATACCCACAGATCTAAGTGTATTTTTATATACATTAAAATTTTATTTAACTTTATCTCTTTTCAACCTTCCTCTCCTAATCTCTTTTCTTTCACATTCTCTCTAAACATGGCCCAGCTGCAGTAAAATGCAAGATAGGTCTTACTTTCCTCATCTGGCATTTAGTGTCCTTCTTGCTAAGATGATACATGGGTACACACATATACATATGCATGACTTACACGTACACAACTGTTCCCTGCCCTTTTCCAGAGAGGAGTCCATTGCAATAAGACCTTCAGTCTCTGCTGGGTTCTGTTAAAGACCCACTCGGGGAGCCTGGTCACCCAGCACCATCTGGGCCTGGGACTCAGGAGACTCGTGGTCATGGGTGGCTCTGGAGCTCAAAGGGATGGGGCCTGACCATATGAGCTGTGTGGCCTTGGGTGCTGCCCTGCTCAGGACTGGCAGGGGAGTCCTTGCACTCCCTACCTCATCCCTACAGGGACACATGGCCTGTTCATCTGTGACCAGTCATGGCTATGCTGTGTGTGAGAACAAAGAATTGAATTTAGCACAATCCTGGGAAGGCTGTGCAGAGAGTGGAGGCCTGTCCTGGACTCTGAAGATACGGGTACTGCCTCAGTTTGACTGATCACCATGCATCAGCCTTCACCACCTGCCTTGACCCTGTCTGCTCACTCATGGCCTCCTGCCTCCCAGGGTCCTGGTGGGGTTGGAGGCAACAGGGCTGGGTAATTTCCCCTGAGTGTCCTGGGATGGGGCTTTTCCCCTTCTCTGTGGTTGCTACATTTAGACCATTAGATGCACTTGTAGTGTCTCCAGAGGAGTCAGAGAGAGATGGTTGTCAAGACCTGGGGACTGATGGCAGCCCCTCGGAGTATGGAGTGTGGGCAGTGGTCAAGTCCACGGTGCCCTCCACCCATGACTCTGGGCCCCTATGCAGGGGGCCAGGCAGGCCAGGTGGTAGAGGGACCAAGCTCTGGGAGCTACAAAGGGGCTGCCCTACCCCCACAAGCCTGACTTTTGCTCTGCTGCGTGACTCCGTGAAGAAACAATCACCTGAAATTTAGAAAAAGGCAAAGAAAAACCAGCATGTACTTTTAATGACATTTTGGAACTTAGTTCGACAGGCCCAACAATGATTGTTGAATTACATAGGGAGTGTACCTCTGTTTGAGTTGGTCTTTTGTTTTTTGTCTTTTTTTTAAATTAAAGGCCAGATTCTAAAGCTACATGATAACTTGTGGGTCTTTATGTCCAAGACAGGTGCAAATGATTTCTGTCTAGCAGAAAAGATTGCCCCAGAGATTGTGATTTTATTTTGCTCTAAGGACTGAACCAGTTTTGCAGCCTGGGAACAAAACCTGGAACTCCCCTCCATGTTCTTTCTCTACACCTGGTGACCACAGTTCCTCCAATTCTCCTCTGACCAGCTTCACCTGCTGCTGGCTCTCCTTTTACAGAGTTGAACAAATCAGATGCTTACTCTACATTTGTGAGTGGAACAGGTTTGTGACTATCTGGAAATTCTCCTCTGGTAGTTTCCAAGTGAATCTCCCAAAGTTCTGCACACTCCAGGGCATCAGGTTTGTCCCATGGGGTTCAGGGCCCACTGCCCTCCCTCCTTCTGCTCTCCCTCACCAGGTCAACATGGGGGAGGCCTGCCACTTGCTATGGAGGGGACAGGGGGTCGAGGGTACCAGTGATAAACAAAAACATGTCCAGTAGCCAAGACTTGCCTTTGATGGAGGTACACATTGGCCCCTTGTGTAGGGGCATGGAAACCGTCAAGAACATCAAGGAGTTCAGAGAAAGTGACACCAAGAATGTCACACTGGGCCCTTGCCCAGGGAAGACAGTGCCCAAACTCTGATTACTGTCACTCACTGCCAGACGGGAATGGTTTGGCTGTGAACTCAAGCTGCCTGAAGGCAGTAAAATGAGCAACACACTTCTGGAACAATTCACGCTCCCTCATTCCAGTTCCAGACTCTGAAGAGCCCCTTGCTTTCAATAACACGTCTGCATCACCAGACACAGAGACTGTCTGAGGCACCAACCACATCTCCAACTGGCACGGACGAGCCTCCTTTCTGCCTTACTAACCAGGCTCCTGGGGATCTTGTCACCTGCACCACACAGTGAAGCTGATGAAACTCCAAATCTGACACTTCAGAACTCAGGGACTGAGACCTGTGCCAGAGGTAAGGTGACAAAACCTCAAGGCATGGAGGTAAAAGCCATGTGTGATTGTGAAATTTTACCTTGACTTTGGTTTTGGATAAAACCAACACTAGTGGTGTATCCATAAAAGCCATCGGAAGGCCGGCCCGGTGGCACACTGGAGAGTGCGCCGCTTGGAAGTGCAGCGGCGCTCCCACCGAGGGTTCGGATCCCATGTGGAGACCGGTTCCCGCTCACTGGCTGAGCGCGGTGCGGGCGCAACACTGAGGGTTGCGATCCCGTTGCCGGTCCCCGGTACGGGCATGACACCAAGGGTTGCGATCCCATTACTGGTCAGTAAAAAAGACAAAAAGGAAAAAAAAAAAAATTAGGGCCGGCCCGTGGCTCACTCAGCCAAGGGTTGCGATCCCATTACTGGTCAGTAAAAAAGACAAAAAGGAAAAAAAAAAAATTAGGGCCGGCCCGTGGCTCACTCGGGAGAGTGTGGTGCTAATAACACCAAGGCCACAGGTTTGGATCCCTATATAGGGATGGCTGGTTTGCTCACTTGGGGAGTGTGGTGCTGACAACACCAAGTCAAGGGTTAAGATCCCCTTACCGGTCATCTTTAAAGAAAAAAAAAAAAAAGCCATCGGAAGCCAGCACCTGCTGCAGGATGTGTCCAGGAAACCAGTCCAGGATGGAGATTTGATCAGACCAAATATTTCAGAAACATCGGCATAATCATAATTTTTTATAATACAATAATTAGAGCACATAATGCTATTTGAAAAACAAAGAGAAGAGAAAGGGTGGTGGAGATATGGGCTAGAAAACTGTTAGGTATCAGTACAGTGTTTTTTCATGATGAAGAATTTATCAATCCAAGGGGTTGGCTTTTACTAAAAAAACAAATTGCTCTCTAAAAAAGAAAGAAAAACAATTAAGTAGCTTATGTGGAAAAAAAAAATCAAGGAGGAAGGAGGACAGCCAGATTCCCATGGCAGGTGTCAACCAGTTGAAGAGGCTTGTCTTGTGGGGCAGATACTGATTTACATATTGAAAATATCAGAGTATATGGTTCATAAGCTTTAGCAGTGAGTGCTAGAATGGAAATCCTAGGTGGCGCTTACAAACCCATAAGAGGGAAGTGTAAAGCAAGGGCGAGGTCTCACAGACCCTTCCCCATTGTCCAGACCGGGTCACAAACCCTCCACTCATGCAGGTCTATGAGCTCGGTAATAGGAAAAGGTCCTGGGAGCCGCGGGTGTAGAAATAATAGGCTTTATTCAGAGCTAGGAACAGCCGCCCTAGTGGCTTCCTGGAGCGTCTCAAGAAGCTTTGCATATCAGAGCAAAGAGACAGTCCTTTATACTGAAGTCCATAACCCAAACTCTGGGTGCACACGCACAATGACATTAGCCAATAACAAGGAACGCCTGGGTGCACACGCACAATGACATTAGACAATAACAAGGAACGCCTGGGTGCACACGCACAATGACATTAGACAATAACAAGGAACGCCTGGGTGCACACGCACAATGACATTAGACAATAACAAGGAACGCCTGGGTGCACACGCACAATGACATTAGACAATAACAAGGAACGCCTGGGTGCACACGCACACAATAACAAGGAACGCAGGAACGCCTGGGTGCACACGCACAGTGACATTAGCCAATAACAAGGAACGCCTGGGTGCACACGCACAGTGACATTAGCCAATAACAAGGAACGCCTGGGTGCACACGCACAATGACATTAGCCAATAACAAGGAACACCTGGGTGCACACTCACAATGACATTAGACAATAACAAGGAACGCCTGGGTGCACACTCACAATGACATTAGACAATAACAAGGAACGCCTGGGTGCACACGCACAATGACATTAGCCAATAACAAGGAACGCCTGGGTGCACACGCACAATGACATTAGCCAATAACAAGGAACACCTGGGTGCACACGCACACTCACATTAGCCAATAACAAGAAGCGTCTGGGCGCACGTGCATATTTACGTCTGATGCTCAGCAAGATTCTGAACATCGGAGGGGCACTGACCATTTTTCTGTATTTTACCAACAGGAAGTCCAAAGGAATGATAGTTCACCCATCTCCAAACCAGGAAATAAAGCACAATAAATCAGAATGTGGGTGGATTTCACAAGCTGGTAAAATAGAGAATTTTGATCTTGTACGGTTATAAAATCCATAGGATCATAAAATACACATCTACCACACACAGTTCCTGATGCATTGAAAATTTGTTGATGGACAAAGACATACCAAACAAATGCTAATTAAAGAAAGCGAGGAATAAAATATTAATATTGGGCATAATAAAATTCAGGCAAAGAGCATTAGGTGGAGTGAAAAATAATTCTTTATCTACAAAACATATTCTAAAATTCAAATAAAATGGCACCTAGTAATTCAAGTGATTGACACAGAAGCCAAAAGTTATGTAAATGACAAGCAGAGCAGAGGACTGAGGAATCTCCTTCAGAAGTCGAGGGAGGAAGCAGGAAAAGAGGTGAGGACCCGGACGAGGTGAGTAAAACAACGAAGCCATTTGGTTTTCTGGATACACTCAGGTAAAGGCTCGGCTCTAATCCACGAGCCTGGATGAAATCAACAAGGGAGGGGACAGCAGAGCCTGCACCCACCACCCCGCACGGGGCAGCGGCGACCGCAGCCTGCACGAGCCCCTGGGCAGCACGGGCCAGTGCTGTCCTCGACCACCGAGGGGCGCAGGGAGGACCCCTGGGTTCGGCCTGTGCAGTCGTTGCTGCCCTGGGTAAGAGCAGTTTGGGTGGAGCAGCAAGAGAAGGAAAGGGGACTGGAACAGATTGCGGTGACCGCAGGAAGAGAGGAACTGCAGACCCCGAGGACAGACACTTCCTTTGAAACATTGTGCTATCAAGGGGACCAGAGAAATTCTGCACACTTTGGAAAGAAAGAGGCTAAAGTAACTTTATAGACATAAATTTTTACCTAGAAAATGAAAGAAAGTCAGCCGAAATACTCTACGGCAATATCTAATACATGTATATAAAATATATGATGCAAGAAAATTCCATTTATGATGCAGCAACAGCGAACATACATAGCCAATACCAAGCTTCAGAATGACCTTAGTGAGGAAAAGCAGAACTTCTGCTGATGAAACAAAAGATGTGGCAAAATGGACAGACAGATCATATTCCCAATAGAAAGATTTGGCATTAAATATGTCGTGCTCATTTCCCCAGAGTTGGGGAGGCGGTGGGTTCGTGGTGCTCACCATGGCTGGCCTGGGAAGGGCGGAAGGAAGCTGCAATCAGGAAGTGTCCCAGGGCAGTGGGTTTCCCTGTGACTCAGACCGTGTGGGGCCATGATAAGAACTGGCTTGTTTTCTTGAATTCCGCATTTTACATTGGAACCTCCACCACCATTGGAAGTTCTTTTGCAATCGCTGTGCACAATCTCAGTGTCTGAGATGGCCTGTGACCCAGCCAAGAGCAACAGCACAGTTAGATTTTAAAGAGAAGCATTTCTGACCACAGATTCCAGAAAAGACAAAAACACCAGCCAAGGGCTGCTCAGGGAGGGGCTCCCCCTTGCCTCACAGGAAACCCCCAACCCCAGGGTCTCCTTGCTGGAAGCCCTGGGATGAAACTGGGGTCTCTTAGCATCCTCTCTCTGGCCAGCAAGGCAAACATGACCCCTGTCTTGGGTCTGGACACTCTGGGGACAGGCCCAGTGGTAGAAAGCCAGCTGGAGCTCCTGTCCAGACTTTGGCCTCCTGGAAAGCAGGGTATTTTCCTAATGGTGCTAACACGTATCTGTTTGCAGATGTTTTGAAAAGAAGAATAGCGTGCCTACTCACATTTACCAGTAAAGACCAGCGGAACTCTCTTCACCCCATCCTTCTACATGTCTGCCTTGAAAACCCAAACAATTCTCCAAGAACAGGAAATAGTGGGGTTGAGTATGGAAACACATGTGGTTTAATTTGCCCCTGACTCTTGCTCTTCCTCTAAGGAATGTCCTCACGGGGGTGGATCCAAAGGAAAACGAGGGGTTTTCCCTTAAGCTTGCTGCACAGATGTGGTCCCTGGACCAGCGGCTCAGCATCGCCTGGGAGCTTGTTAGGAATGCAGAGTCTCATGCCTGGCCAGACCCACTGGCTCACAATCTGTGTCTAATAAGATCCCATGCAGTTTGTGTGCACATTAAAGCTTGGAAAGCACTGCTCTGAATTCTTAAAAAAAATTCTGGATATTAATTATAAATCCTCCAATTCTATAAATTAACTTGTAGGACAAGTGGCATTTTTACAATATCTAATATATTAAATTATTTAAGTCTCTCAGATTAATTTTACAAAGATCCTGTGCATCTCTCCTCATTTTACTCCTAAGTAGGTTATAAGTGGTTTTTGTATGCTACTGTAAATGAAAAACTTTCCCCAGTTGCTGGTAGTTTGTACTAGAGGATGTAAATTTTACTATAAGGCAATGTTTTGCCACTTTTCTTACTTCTTAGAGAAATTCGAGTTGAATTTTCATTGATTCCTTTGATGGTATGTCAAGGGGATTAAAGGTCACTAGGAAATAAGTTGGACACACCAGGACAGAGCAAGTGACCATGTGAAGATGCTGACATGGACATTGTGAAGGTGGGTGCTGTGAGCCCACGGTGCTTAGCCCCAGGCCGGCCCCTTGGTCAGGCACAGGCTTGCACGTAAGTGGGTGGAGAGTCACCAGGGGTCCAAGCCTCCTCTCCCCTCTGGAACCTAGCAGTTTTATGGAAAACCATGGCTGGAAGAAGTCCTGTTCTCCACCCCTGAAAGCTTATAAGGGTTCAGAATTTTAGGACTTTCCATACCTCACATTCCTAGACCTTCTCCTTTCAAGACCTTCCTCTTTCACCTCTGCTTCTTTCTTCAGAGATCCCTGAGGCTGCGCCAAAGGGCGGTATGATAGCACGTGGATTTCCTCTGGGAGGCAACACAGGATTGCATAGCAAAAAGTATAAAATAATTTACTTTACAAATCCTTCATGCTAAAGTTCCAACTTCTTACCACATATGCCTTGAAATCTGGTCCCTTCCCAACCCCCTAGTCTCATCTGCCGCTTTTTTGTCCTTTCTCTTTTAGCCATCAGGGAAGGGCCTCAGGAGTTCTGGCCACATCCAGCTCTGGGAAGTACTCGCTTCACTGAGGACTCAGGGGATCAGCGATGAGAAGCCCTCCCTCCCCCTCCCTCCCCTTCCCCCCTCCTCCCTTTCCCCTTTCTCCGTCCAGTGTACAAGTTGAGCATCGCTCAGCAGTTCTCAGATCTCGCATATGTAAGTGCGTGTGCGTGACCTGTTCACGTGTATTCTCACATTTTTCCTCACCCTGTTCAGGAAGATTTTTCTTTCCCTTGAATACACTTCACTCCCGCCTGTACTAAACACCCAGTTGGTCCTTCTACCTTTGTATCAGGTGAATTTAAAATTTTATTTTTAAAATGGTCATTTTATATTTGTGCTACGTCCTTCTGAACTCCAGGATCATATAAATGTGTATTTACATATGTATATATGTTTACATTGTGTATATTTTATTACATGCATTATCTGAAATACACCCCGTATTTATCTCCACTTGGGTGATGGGCTGCATGGCTCTCACTGCCCAGCGGCTGCAGGTCCCAGGAGTCCACCATTGATGGATCCATCACCTGGCTCCCTAGCCCATTGGCTTATGGTTGGGTTTGGCCAATGTTGGGCGGTGGGGGCAGCAGGAGCCACTCCCAGTGTGTGTGGTAGGCAGAATAACCCCCCTCCCCCAAAGATGTCCACATCCAGTCCCTGGAATCTGTGCATGTGTTATATGGAAAAGGGAAGTTGAGGTTGCAGATGGAATCAAGATTGCTAATAGAAGGACCTTAAAACAGGGAGATTGTATGGATTATCCAGATGGGCCCCAAATTCCTTAAAAGATGGAAAAGGGAGGCAGGAGAGTCGGAGTCAAGGTGAGTCGGTGTGAGAAGGACTCAGCTCATCATTGGCTGTAAAGATGGAAGGAGACCATGAGCTGAGGAATGTGGGACGCCTCTAGAAGCCAGAAAAGGCAAGGCAAGGGATTCTTTCCTAGAGCCTCGAGAAGGCACGCAGCCCTGCCAGCCGGTGTGCTGCTGTTAGCCCAGCCGCACCCACCGCTGACTTCCGATGTTCAGAACCATAAGACAACACACCTGTGTCATTGAGCAGTCATAGGAAACTGACACACGGAGCCTGGTGACCTTCGGCCCCAGGGCTTGGGGGTGATAAGCGTGCCCCTTTGCAGGCCGTGGGTCCCTTACACTCTCTTGTTGGTTTTCCTTGGCAAAGAGCCCTTTAGTTAACTCTCCTTGGACATCCTGTGGAATGTGTCCCCAGCACCTGGCAGAACCTGGCCTGAGATGGCAGCTGAAGATGGCATGGTCAGGACAGCGTCGGGTCTCCCTCTCTACACCCTCTACCTCAGTCAGTGCCAATCCTGTTACCGTTGTCACAAAACCAGAGCCAAGCAGACACGCCCCTTCTCCTCTCAGAATGGAAGGTACATCTGAAGCATAATCCGTAATATTTCTGCCAGTACTTAGTGCATTTTCCTCCCTTTCAAAACTAGTTGTTTTTTTCTGTAGACCAAAAGGAGGTAACAACAATAAACTTTTGCCCCAGTTCACTGGCTTTCTGCTGGCTGTGCTGTGGCTGGATCAACTCAGTGCCACTGATCTCCTGTGGGGTGACAGGTGGCCTTCAGGCCCTCCTGACAGCATCTGTCCTGTGCTGTGGACAGGCCAGCATGCATCCTCAGGAAGAGGAAAGGGGACTTTTTGTGCCAGGACACCCCCTCTGTGGACCTGGTGATGTTGCTAGTGGTGGTGATGGCAGACAGTGCCTTTTGCTCTCCCACCCTGCCCAGAGCTGTTTTATCCTCTCCCCGTAAGGATTTCTGCCCTCCCCTGCTCCTGCAGCATGGCCTGTCACGCAGGTAGCACCCTCACCCTGGGTCACTATCCCCTTTGCAGAGATTTTTCACACACACACACACACACACACAAACACACACACACACGCGCGCACACACACACACACACAAGCACACACACATCATGTTGTCTCCACCCTGAATCAGGGTTGCTCCCCTGACTGGCAGCCTCCTGGCTCCTCAGCTGCATCCTAGTGGGGTCAGCATGGGCCGTGGGAACACTGGAGCCCCAGGAGGCCACGTGGAATGGAGGACAGAGGGAACTGGGACAATGGGGCCTGAGCAGAGGCACCGCCTGTGGCTGTGGGGCCAGGCTCGGGCAGTAGGAGTGGGAACAGTGGAGTGTAGGGAGCCTTCTCCCCACAATCTTTTACCTGCCTCTGCAGGCAGGCAGTGCCTGGCTACCCGCTGACCAGTCCTAGCTACTAACTTTCTTTCTCAGCCGTGTTTGAGCACAAGGAAAAATGTTTCAAACTCTTGGCTGGGCCGTAGGAGCCTGACTGGCCAGTAGGAAGGAGGTCAGAAGCAGGGGCCGGCTCTGCAGTAACCTCATGGACACCAGCACGTCTGAGTCCCAGGCTGTGGGCCCCCAAAACACAGGCCAGTTCAGAAGATGCAAGCCTTCACCACGTCACTCAGCCCTCAGTCCTCACCTACAGCTTGGAGGACAACATGCCCACCTACCTCAGACGCTAGGGTGGGGGTGGGAGTGGAGGTGCTGAGCAGCTTCAGTGCCCTTCATGTGGGCAGTAGTGGCTTTTCCCTGTCCGGCTGTGGGTATATTTGGACACTTAGATTTGTGAGTCACTGATGGAGCCTGGCCAGGGCGATTGGAGACAGATGGCAGAGGTGGCAAGAAAGGAGTTCTTGCCTCTGCCACCTCCTCCCACTTGCCCACTATCGCCCTCATCCCATCAAACATTAGTTGTGTGGTTACTTTTTTTTCTGAGCTGGCACAGAATTGGATTCTTGCAACTTCAAAGTGGGCCAGGGGCAAAACAGAGACTGCAACACTCTTGCCCAAAGAGCAGAAGGGAGATCTGAGTTTGGGAGTCCCCCGCCCCGAGGTCTTATCTAAGCACAGAGGTGCATCTCCAGCATGCACCCCTGCATTGATGCGAACATGACTGTGAATCTCAGTGCCACTCTCAGGAAAAGTTCCTGGCAGATAACAACGCTGCTTCCTTTCCACCTCACAGCCCTCATGCCCTGCTCCACAGAGCCCCCACCAGGGACACTGCAGTGACAGGCCTTGAGAGCTTTCCACAGGCAGGCTGTCCCCAAGGTGAGCACACGGAACCCTGACTGCCCCTCCCTGCCAGGAATCTCAGGCTCATACCCAGGCCCTGGCAGGAATCGGTGCACACATGCAGTGTGCTCATGGGCCTGCCACAGTGCACTGGAAGCCCCGTCTGCAACCCCTCTCTCCACCTTGCCTTGCTGGCGGAAGAAGAGCAGGACAGCAGCACTCTGCCCATTGCAAAGATGAGGGACTTGACCCTATGGTGGAACTGGCTTTGACTTGCTAAATGTTACAGGAAACCAGTGGCAGGCTGCAGGTCAGAGAACTGCTCGAAAGTCCTGGGGATGGGCCTCCCACACTTCTGACAAAGGAATCTGTGTTAAATTTGTGGGAAAAATTTCTGCTGGATCTTTCCCAAATTCAGCAAACCCTGGAGTAAGACTTGAGGGCCCTGCCATAAGAATCACTGAGTCAGACTATCCTAGCTGGAGTTGTAAACCATGCAATCCTGTCCACTCCAAAGAGACAGCTAAGTGCTAGGAAGGTTAGACAACTGTCCTAAACTAGGACTACACCCAGGGGTCCCACCCCAGGGCCTGGTGCCTCTGGTGAATGCAGCTGGGTATGTGCTGGCCCAGCAGGGCTAAGCTTGCAGCTCAGAGCTCCTAGAAAAGAGGCCAGGAAATATTGAATCCATGAAATAATGGGGAATAAATGGAGCCATTTTCCTACCCAGACTCATTTGCTTTTAAAAGATATTAATTCAGAAGTAACAGAGCTCTCCAGGGCAGACAGTGCAGCCTCAGTTGTCGGACTTTCATGGGGCCCTCTCTCTGTGAACAGCACAGCACCCCCGCCTCTAGAAAGAGCCTCAGTCCCACAGACGGAGATGGCATTAGGTGGACTGTGGGAAGCTCTGGGGAGGTCAGAGTGGAGGGACAGAGGCCTGGAGAGACAGAGCAATAAATCACCAAGCAACTTATTTCAGTAACTTTATCTGGGCCCCACAGCCCAAGGTGATTCCAGACTTTCTGCAGGGAAGGGGTTTGCCCACAGAAATCTGGTCAGAAGAGAAATTGGAGGTCTTGTCTTGATCTGCTTTTGCACAGTTGGCTCAGAAGTGAGAAAAAGTCACACCAAGAAGTGGAAGAGCTGTTGATGGACATGACCTTGGGGAAGGAGGGTGCCCAGGCCCCTGCCTCGCACAGGGGCCACCGTGCTTCTGACTCGCACCACCTTCAGTGTGATTCCCCTCCCTAGGTGCAATCCTTGCTGCAGGTTGTGAAGCCTCCCCGACACCAACTACCCACTGGGTGTCCCGCCCCCACACCAAAACCTTGCCTAGTAGGTCAATTGATGTGTGTTGATAAAGCTGGTAGAGATGGTGGCTACCATTCTGCAGATGGCCCTGTTGGTTCTGGTTCCAGCAGACACCTGCTCTCTCTAGCTGAAGGCCCAGGTAGGGGCTGCCTGCTTCCATCCTCAAACCCAGCAATGTGGACCCTCATCTCTCAATCGCTCTCCTCTCCCTCTTTCCCTCATAAGGACTCTTGGGTTTACACTGAAACCACCTGGATAATCCAGAACAATTTCCCCATTTCAAGATCTTTAAAAGTTATATCTCTTAATACATGAGAGTTAAACTAATAGAAAGAAACTATGATGGAGAACTTCCAATTCACTAGAAGAGAAAAAAAAATCTCAATTCCACAGCATCAATAAAGAAAAAGAGAAATAATAAAAATAACGATTAAAAGAAAAGAAAGGAAATTAGGTTTGTATGGATTAAAAGGAAATATTAATGATCACAAAATTATGAGCATATTAAATTTCCTCACTAAAAGACAGGTAATTCTCATTGTTAAAGAACCAAGGAGCAGCAATGTAGTGTTTGTAAGAGATAAATGTCAAACGAAATGACCAAGAAAGTTTATGGGTAAATAGATGGATGAAAGTAGATCTCAGGAACTAGAAAATTTATGTCTTAGAAAGTGCCGTGAGGCAAGAAAATGAAATAACTGGTACTGATTTTAGAAAAGAGGAGGTAAAAAAAAAAAAAACATATTGCTCACCTGGAGAACCCAAGAGACTGGTGGCAAGGCTGCTCAGGCAGGTGGACCCCCAAGAGCTACCTGAGCAGGCGGTGCGAGCCACCTTTCATGCTCCGTGGAACCCGGCCCTGACCACTATGTTTACAACAGTGCTGGAGCCCAGGAGTCCTCAGAAATATTCCTTGACATACCGATGATAGTCAGTATTTAATGTCATAAAGGATGATTCGTTTGGAAGATGTAATAACTGAATCTGAATACATTCTACATTTTATAGGTGCCTCAAAATAGACAGAGCAAAAGTCGACAGAATTAGCAGGTGACAGGAACACATCCCCAGTGACAGAAATTGTACATCTCTGTACACACACCTCAGGGTACGTGAGGGAACTCACGCATCCACATCAGGAGGGGCTGGTGGAGGGGACAGGCAGCACACTCGTTCGAGGGATACCTGTGGGTCCCGCCACCCAGCCCCTGACACTTCTGGAGGACAGGGACAGATACCTCAGAAGACTCCAGCCCATAACTGGGCATTGACTGTGCATTGAAGAAACCCAGCAGCTGGGGAGGAGGACGAAGGCAGAGGTAAAGCAAAGCC
>NW_007729445.1:0-630 GCF_000696425.1 Galeopterus variegatus | reverse complement strand
CTGTGCATTGAAGAAACCCAGCAGCTGGGGAGGAGGACGAAGGCAGAGGTAAAGCAAAGCCCAGGCTGCGGTTCTCAGCCAGGCAGGAAGGACAGAAGGCCTGGGAAGTGGCAGACGTGGGCGGGAGGAGGAGCGGCAGATGACAGGTGTGTGTGTGGCTCCTCCGTCCCCCCTTCCTCTGTTCTCCCCGGGACAGTGCCTCAGCCTCACCCCACACTGTGCTTGCTACATCTGTGTGATTTTTCTGCAATTTGTCCTAAGTAAGATATTGGGTATGCACAAGGAGGTGAGCACAGAATGATTGTTACACTGTTGGTAACAATAGCAAATGATGCAATGACACGTGTGCACGATAGGGGCTAGGATAAGTCAATTATGGGGCATCGTTCAGCCATCACAGGTGGGAGAGGTCCTCTTTATGCGATGGGAGTTGGGGGCGCAGACTACAGACCAATGAGCAAATGAGACAAATACGCTCAGAAGACCAGTGGGATGACTTCTGACATTGCTGAGTGCTAATGGAATGCAAAATGGGGTAGTGGGCTGTAGACAAGACAATGGCAAGGTGGTAGGTGAGGACCACCTGAGATGATCTTGCAGGTACCTGACACTCCACTTGCCCCAAATTCA
>NW_007729444.1:223046-239716 GCF_000696425.1 Galeopterus variegatus | reverse complement strand
CCATAATAATCATATACAGTGTATATTGACAAAATAAAAATTTAACAAAAAAAAAAAAATGCAACTTTGGGTTTCGGAGATCCAGCAGATCCATGAATGGGGACAGTGGGCTGCATAGTTCCCACCTGAAATGCTGGTTCTTGCATTCTCTACAATCTCTCCCTATGTTTGTTAACCCAAATTCTTCATGAAAAATGCTCAGAAAGTTTATTCTAAGCAATGTTACTGATATAAATACTTTCTCTCTGATAGTTGCATTTAAAATACTCATTTAAGTGTGATCCATATGTCTACTTTAAATGTTTACGCATGTAGTATTTATAATAGAAAATTGACACTATTTTCTTACAGCTTCAAATATTCCATATCTTTCAAAATGAAAAGCAAGTTAAAATCTTTCCATTTTAGATTGTGTCATGATAGCAAGAGATGGCAGAGGCAGTGTGAGATGCTGAGCTCATATCTGCTAGTAGTTTCCTTAGGGTGACTCTCAAAGTCTTGAAAGTCGAAGTCAGGGTACCTGAGTGTCAGGTCTGCTCAGCACAGACCAGAGCTGGGTCTACAGCCATACCACCCTGAATGCGCCTGATCTCAGAAGATAAGCAGGGTCGGATACCGGTTAGTACTTGGATGGGAGACTGATGGTGGATTTGTTCTCAGTAAGTAGGGATAGCAGAATCCAGAGGCAAGCTCTTCAGAGCAGTCTTCAATTACATGTCAGCTATTGTCTAACCAAACTGCTTACTATTCTGAAAGTGTTACCCCAGTCTCTTTAAATGCCTGGTGTTCTACCGCATTTTCACAACCTTCCACCACTGCGTGTTTTAAATCTATTTTTCATGACAGGATCACTTTTTTCTCCTTGCTGTTGCTTCAGAAAAATGCTGTGAAAAAATGTATCATAAGATTTTCTTCTTTCCCTCTTTTTTATTTTTATTTCTTTGTTTGGCCTTTGGGTAACTCCTGTATTTTTCCTTTCACATGCAGCATGAGATTAGATTTTTTAGAAATTACAGTGCATGTCAGTTATGTATTAGAGCAATCTGTCATCTTCACATTAAAAACACTGGATGCTATCTCCAGCGGCTGGTTCTCTAGGACTTAAATATTTCGGAAAGTGTAGTAACAGGTGTTGTGTGAACAGTGTCAGCAGGCTGTTATTCTTAATATGCTGTTCTAAATTATAAATATTACTAGACATCTCAGTGCGGCATTAGTAAATGGGTCTATGGTTAAAACAGGAGAACATTCACAGAACTACCAAGCAGAAGCAAATGAAAAGACTAAAAATATATTGCTTCTATTAGTTTTAAAAGCTGACTTGGATAGAAGCAGCAACTTGGTCATATGTAGCAATAGTTTAGGGCTCTATCTAATATTTTTTTTGTTTCCATTTTATAAATAAGTAGGCAAATATATGGAATATTTATCCCCCACCTTTCCTTCCTCCTCAAGGTTGGTCAGGGCTCAGCTTGGGCAACACCAAAATGAAGGTCTGTAATTCTTTTAGATGTTTGCTGGAGGTGGGAGCCCAGTGGTAGCTTTATAATAGTATCTATTATTAACACACATCCATTTTGCAAAAAGGGTCCATGCCAGGAAGCACTCCAGAGGATCCAGTCACATTTTATCTTAAAGAGGCTGGTATTAAAAATGTCAAAATAAAATAGCTCACACAGCTGAAAGGAAAGCAGTGATAAAGCAGGCAAATGAAGTGGCACAATTTGAACGTCCAGAGTAGCTAACTAACCCAAGGGCTTTACTCACACACAGAAGCTGTGTGCCATTCAGGAATAAGTGATTATGGAATCATGAAGATATCGAGTTGTAAAATACAAGTCTCATCCATTCATTCATCCACGTTTCCTGCAGAGTTATTTACAGGTGCAAATAGTGAGTGCCCGTCATTACATACAGATGCATGTTGCAGTCATTACATGGTGATTTGTGTGTTTCTGACCACAACTAGCATTTACACTGTGTTACATACACCAAGCACTTAGGATGATCACAGTGAAGGTTATAAACATCTCACCCATGTGTCTGTATTTTTATCCAGGAACGTTATTTAAAACAAGCATATGTATTTAAAATTCTCTCATTACATAATTGGTATCAATTCACAGAAAATTGCATATGGAGGCTTTTCTAAAATACTATGTGGTAATAACATGCATCTATGGAAGGAAATTGATGCAGTCACGTTGTGTTTAAAATCTGATGTTTTAAATAGTATGAAGAAAACATGAAAATGGGGCCAATCCACAGTCAATCTAAAAAAGATTTTTTGTTTGCATGGTATATTTCTTTTACTGTGAATTCACAATTTAAACTTTTCATTATATATTTTTATGAGTTTTCAATATTTTGAAATATTTGAGCATTTCTGTCCCTCACGCCACAGAGATGTAAGCATACAATTTCTCAGGTTGTGATAAAACCTATCGGATAGGTTTATGTTTATACTATTCATTATTTTATACCATTCATTTACATTCAGTAGCACAATAATTAAAAAATTAGGACAGTGTCTTTTATTTCTTATATTTCTATTCAGTTTTAGAAAACAATTTTGAATTTCAGATATTTTACTTTGATTGTGAAATTTAAAAATGAACGACATATCTTTTGACAGTTATACAATATCCCTATCTTGAGCTGTTCTGTGTTGATGTTGTCAGAAGTATACTTTGCGTTGATTACACTATTTTCCACATCATGGAAGCAGTCAATCATTTCTTGGTGTCTATCCGTCTCATCAACCTTAATTGGTGTTTACTTGGTGCTTACCATACTGTGTATATGGCACTGTGCTAAGTGTATGGGATGATTTAACTTTAATTAAATAAGTTGGGTCAATAATATGGTACACACACACACACACACACACACAGACCTAATGGAATCTATATATGCTTGAAACTTAATATCTGTGCATAGAGTGTGTGTCTGGCCTTTTGGTCCAGCAGTCTCTGGGTATGCAAGACCTTTCCCATTCATGAGTAAATATGCAGCAATTATATTTGATGAGCACAGAAACATTTATACCAGCTGCACTGTACTTTGGCATCTACCTGATGGTACCAGAAGGATACAGGGATCATTTGGCTGCTTTATTTATTTTCAGAGGTCACGTATCAGTTAAATATGCATATTTTATTAAATTTTAAAAATTCATAGACTACAACCCCCCCAACTTCAAAGTACTAAAATAATTTTTTTTCTTATTTTAAAGTAAAAAAATAATTTATACATGATTGACAAGAGTTCATCATTTCTATGATACTAATGATATCCATCAATTCATCATGGATGTCTCACAGAAGGTGTGCTGCTTCTGCATGGAAGTTTCACTGAATATTTTTATTTATTTTCTCAATTACTCCATCTGTTTTCATGAAAGGCATTCCTATCAAATCATCTTAGTTGCTTCCAGATTTGGGGAGACAGAATATCACGACATATAGAAGAACAATGAAGGGATTGAAAAATAATTACCACATGGAGAAACTACTTTTGCACTGTCCTCATTCCTGTTTATATACAACAAAGAATAAAAACCTAAGGCATGTTTAGATGAGTATAGTTATTAGCTACCTAGCTGTTAAATGGACACAATTTCTTCTAGACTTTAGTTAACAGTTGTCATCTGGTTAATAATTTGCATTCCTGATGCATTAACCCAGCCCAGTCTTTAAATCTTCACATTTTTAAGACACTTATGTGAGGTGGAGTATTTAACCTCTTAGTTCAAGCTTAATATAGTGTTGAATGTAAAATCATTAAAAAAAAAATCCATCTCAGTAAACATGGATCCCTAGTTGAAGTCAGAAGAGAAGGCTAATAGAGGGGGCTAAGAGGCAATGTGCAAAAGTCACAAGAAAGCAAGGTACAGATTGTTCAACTGCAATATTAATATCCTACTGCTTTTTTTATTAATGGCCAATATGTTTCAGCTAAAAATTTATTCACAGCACACATCCCTGGGGCTTAAGAATACTTGTGATTTACTTTCTCGAGAAGGAGGAAATTCCAGTTTTACTGGTTTATAGGTGTGCTGCATTTTTGTTCTCTTCAAGTAAGCCAAGAAGTAGAGCTATGCTAACGTAAAAATGGCCTTCCTCTAGAGGCTGAAAATATTTTTTATGTCACTAATTCTTCCATTAGGTCAAGGCAATAAAAAATAAGATAAGCACATGATCTACATGGAGTAAATTAACCATTGCTTTAAGGTTAAAATAATGCATGGAGAACTGTACTTAAAATAACAAAACAATACATTTGTGCACTAAAGAACTGCTTCTACAGGAGAACCTACCCAGGTAAGCCTCAGGAATTGGTTCAACCTCAGCAAACAGTGTCAGTTGGTATTATATCCTATGAAAGGGGCAATATGGTACTGTAAAAGGCATTTCCATCACAGCTAAAACACCTGTTATGCAAACCACTGTTATTCTGCTCTGAACTCCTCAGGAATAGGATAAGGGTGTAACAGGCTTTAGGATTTTTATTGATCTGTTTGTTTTACTGTTCCTAAATTTCAGTGAAGTTACAGATTTTGAATCTATAAACCCATAGGAAGTCTTTCCCCAGCAATACAGACGATATCAAAAGAGCAGCCTACAATAGGTGAGTTAAATAGGGGTTTGCATAAAATCCCAGTGGCCCACCTGTCTTTTTGTGGTTCCTGGGAAAGCATATGCAGTGAAAGTCTGCAAACTAATCTCAAGGAGCCCTTGTCTCCAGCTTTCCTAAACCCTGGATGCCAGTTCTACCAGCTGACTTCACGGAGCTTTGCAAAGCCAGCTCGAAGTTGTTAGTAAAACACAATGATGTGGTTCATTCCCGTGTTGTTATTTAAATTAGGTTGGCAGAGAAGAAATATGGGAATGGCCTTTGAAGGTCAAGCTATTTCTGCCTATAGGGAAGTACTGTGCTTGTAGCCAGAATAAGGAATAGGCCAGCAGAGCTAGCACCTGGGGCACTAAATGCCTTGGAGGCAACAACATGACTGAAATGCTGGGAGCTGTAGCAAACTGCAATTTCTTAAACTCCTTTCAGGGAGAACTGCAGATGATTGGAAGAAATATCTTGATTAGCTGCTCGTTTACCCTTTTAGCCTGAGACAAGTAGGGTGCTTGAAACGGAGTAGATGCTAAATAATATTCATGAACCAGAAAAGATGGGAAGCATGACCTCCAGAGGCATGTTCAAGCAGGAAATGATTACTTGATGTTCTGTAAAATGCTATCAAAATCGGGGTCATCCTAGGAAACATTTGTTTTCTTCTAAAATGCCATCAAAAGAACGTTTGTTCCTTGAATGGGGAATGTACGCTAAATTGCTGTGCAGGTTGGAGAAGAGTCTGATTTCTGAGCCAGCACTCTCTGCTCTTGCTCCTTTCCATGCTCACCTGACTGCTAATACTCATATATGTTGGATAGTCAAAGGCTTGCAGTTTAAAGGAATCCAAAATTGTTAGTTTGCCCTGAGTGCAAGTCTCAATTTGGCCCTGAAGGTGACGCTGTGGCTTTGGGTGTGGTTGAGGTTATATTTTCTAGAATTCCTAGCCCCAGCTCTGTTAGTTCATTCATCTTGGAGTCTACACAAGAAGCACTGTTCAAATTCATGATTTAATGGTTCATCAGTGAAGAAACGCTCCCTCCCCGACCCCTTCCCCAAATGCTGCAGAGGTTAAAGCTGGCTTGTACTGTTTCCAGTGAAATGATCAATAGGACTCATTTATGTAAGACAGCATGGAGCAAATTTTTCATTGAATTTTATTAGGTATGAATTCAAAATTAAAAATATCTGAGACATGAATATATTTCTGAACATGATATTTTTGACTACAAAAGAATAATATGATTGAGAAGTATACATATTCAGGCAAACTACACATATTTCCATAATTACATTTCAATGCTTTAAAACAATTGGTGCCCAATAAAAGATCCAATTTATTATAACAAATTATGAGTTACACACAAGATGACTGAGAGTTCACCCAGTGATGATCTACATAACCCTGCTTTCTGCCATCCTTATTCAAAACACTTAAAATAACAAAACAATACATTTGTGCACTAAAGAACTGCTTCTACAGGAGAACCTACCCAGGTAAGCCTCAGGAATTGGTTCAACCTCAGCAAACAGTGTCAGTTGGTATTATATCCTATGAAAGGGGCAATATGGTACTGTAAAAGGCATTTCCATCACAGCTAAAACACCTGTTATGCAAACCACTGTTATTCTGCTCTGAACTCCTCAGGAATAGGATAAGGGTGTAACAGGCTTTAGGATTTTTATTGATCTGTTTGTTTTACTGTTCCTAAATTTCAGTGAAGTTACAGATTTTGAATCTATAAACCCATAGGAAGTCTTTCCCCAGCAATACAGATGATATCAAAAGAGCAGCCTACAATAGGTGAGTTAAATAGGGGTTTGCATAAAATCCCAGTGGCCCACCTGTCTTTTTGTGGTTCCTGGGAAAGCATATAACATGATATTTTTGACTACAAAAGAATAATATGATCGAGAAGTATACATATTCAGGCAAACTACACATATTTCCATAATTACATTTCAATGCTTTAAAACAATTGGTGCCCAATAAAAGATCCAATTTATTATAACAAATTATGAGTTACACACAAGATGACTGAGAGTTCACCCAGTGATGATCTACATAACCCTGCTTTCTGCCATCCTTATTCAAAACACTTGGCCACCAAGACATTATATGGGCCATACCATTGCCATGAGTAATAAACTATAGCAACTTTCTCTACAATAATTAGAGATTTTTTTCAGCTTTATTGAGGCATAATTGATAAATAAAAATTGTGTATATTTATAGTGTGCAACAGGATATTTTGATATATGTATACATTGTGAAATGATTACTACAATCAAGCTAATTTTCAAACTCATCACCTCACATAGTTATCTGGTTTTTTGTTTGTTTTTCTGGTGAGATCTACTCTCAGCAAATTTCAGGTATACACAGTAGGATTAGCTATAGTCACCATGCTGTACATTAGATATCCAGAACTTATTTATCCTGCATAACTGAAAGTTTGTGTCCTTTGACAACATCTCCCCATTCTGCCACCCTCTAGCCCCAAGCAACCACCATTCTGTTCTCTGCTCTATGAGCTCAACTTCTTTAAATTCCACATATAAGTGAGATCATGCAGTATTTGTCCTTCTGTGCCTGGCTTATTTCAATAAGCATAATGTCCTCCAGGTTCATCTATGTCATTGCAAATGACAGAATTTTCCTCTTTTTTAAGGCAAAATAATACTCTTTTGTGTGTGTTTGTAACACATTTTCTTTATCCATTTATCTGTCGTTGGACACAGGTTGATTCCCTAGTTTTGCTATTGTGAATAATGCTGTAATTAACGTGGGAGTGCAGATAACATATATCTCTTCAAGATATTGAGTTCATTTACTTTGTATATATACGAAAGAGTGGGATTACTGGATCATATGGTAGTTCTATTTTTAATTTTTTGAGAAAGCGCCATGCTGTTTTCTATAACGGCTGTACCAATTTTCATCTCCACCAGTAATGTACAGGATACACTTATCTTTTGTGTTTTTGATTATAACCATTCTAACCGTTGTGAAATGATATCTCATTGTGGATTTAATTTGCATTTCCCTGATGATTAGTGATGTAGAGTATTTTTCACATAACTGTTGGCAATTTGTATGTCTTCTTTTGAGGAATGTCTGTTCAGATTTTTTGACTTTTTAAACTGGGTTATTTGTTTTCTTGTTATTGAGTTGTTGGATTTCTTACATACTTTGGGTACTAATCCCATATCAGATGTATGGTTTGCAAAAATTTTCTCCCATTCCATAGGCTGACCCTTCACTCTGTAGATTGTCTCCTTTGCTATGCATAGGATTTTTAGTTTTATGCAATCCCATGTGTCTAGTTTTGCTTTGCCTATGCTTTTGGGCTTATATCCTTTTTTTTTATTTTTTTTATTTTTTATTTTAAAAGATGACCGGTAAGGGGATCTTAACCCTTGACTTGGTGTTGTCAGCACCACGCTCAGCCAGTGAGCAAACCGGCCATCCCTATGTGGGATCCGAACCCGGGGCCTTGGTGTTATCAGCACCACACTCTACCGAGTGAGCCACGGGCCGGCCCGGATTTTTAGTTTTATGCAATCCCATGTGTCTAGTTTTGCTTTGCCTATGCTTTTGGGCTTATATCCAAAAAATCATTGCCCACACCAATGTCAAGGAACTTTTTTCCTATGTTTTCTTCTAGTAGTTTTATATTCATGTCTTATTAAGTCTTTAATCATTTTGAGTTGATTTTTGCATATGGAGTGAGATGAGGGTCTAATTTCATTCATTCCCATATGGATATCCAGTTTTCCTGATGCTATTTATTGTAGAGACTGTCCTTTCCCCACTGTATGTTCTTGGTACCTTTGTCAAAAACCAATTGACTGTAAAGGTATGGATTTATTTCTGGGATCTCTATTTTATTCCTTTGGTCTTCATGTCTATTTTTATGGCAGTACAATGCTGTTCTGATTACTATAGCTCTGTAGTATATTTTGAAATCGGATAGTGTGATGCCTCCAGGTTTGTTCTTTTTGCTCAAGACTGCTTTGGCTATTCAGGAATTTTTCATGGTTCCATGAGAATTTTTAGATTGTTTTTACTATTTCTGTGAAAAAAATATCACCGGAATGTTGATAGGGATTGCATTAAATCCATAGATTGGTTTGGGTAGTATAGACATTTTAACAATATTAAGTCTTCCAATACAGAAAAATGAGATATTTTTCTATTTATCTATATATTACGGAGATAAGATTTAAACAAATGGATGAAAATAAACAAAAAACACAAACCCCAATGTGTTAAAGAACATGGTTTTGTGGCTTGTATTGCTTTGCATGATGGGATTCCTGAATGAAGTATCTTTTACTATATAATCAGTAACTATGATATATGTAAGGATATCCCCAGCAACCAAATGTAGCATAGCTCTAATACTTATAAAAATGCTATGTTGGGCCGGCCCATGGCTCACTCGGTAGAGTGCGGTGCTGATAACACCAAGGCCCCGGGTTCGGATCCCACATAGGGATGGCCGGTTCGCTCACTGGCTGAGCATGGTGCTGACAACACCAAGTCAAGGGTTAAGATCCCCTTACTGGTCATCTTTAAAAAAAAAAAAAAATGCTATGTTGTGAAATTCAGCCTACAGTGCTTCTTCCTTCATTGCCAGAATTTCTGAATATTTATGAAAGAAGGTTAGCTAAATCCTTCATTGAAATGCTGGGATGTCTAATTTCCTTTACTTTTGTTTCTGAATTACCACTTTTAAAAACCTCTGACAAGTCAAAGAATAGGCAACAAAAAGTCTATTACTGAAATAAGTAAAGCTGGAAAAAGATCAATTTTAAAACATAACCAAATAAACAGGCAAGCACACAAAACCCTAAATATATTCCTTCAGTTAAATACCATGTTTGTAAATTGGGAATATTGATACATTTTTGTTAACTTTTGAATTTATTTTCTAGCCTATTCAAGTTGTAAAGATCCAATTTTTGAAGTCAGGAGAAAGACTTAAAGAGACGTGATTTTGATATTTAATGTATGAAAATTGTTTTTGGTGATGCAGTGTAAAACTGAGAGAATAATAAAAAATTTAAACTGCATCTTTATTTGTTGTTTTCTGTTTTCCCTTTGAGATTCAAGGGAAATGTTTCTACATTACTGTTTTTAATCAAAACAGTCATGATAAATAAGATTATTGATATTCAACAATTCATGGAAATGATTTCCAAGCTTTCCCCCCACCATCTTACTCTTCACCCCCAAAGCAGAGTGAAGTGTCCTATCTCAGTCTTTGAATTTCCTACTTAGCCACTCAGTTGTTTGTAGTTATCAATAGCAAATTCCCAGAATGGGTCAGCATAGGCTCTTAATAGGTGAAAGCAGATGGGATTGAGACAACAGCTCAACATCTATTCTTTGTTATTTGTTTGTTATGTTACAGGTACTGTCTGCCTCTTCTCTGCGGGAGCAGTTTCTTGTTTCGTGACTCCTGATGGCCGTTTTTCTGGCATTGAATATTCCACTACATTATTCTGTCAACTCTTGAAGTTTACCTAATTTATGTCTCTGAGACTCTTCATAAATAGCATTAAAATATATGACTATAAGCCTTATATATGTGTGTCTGTGTGTGCATCTATAATTTTTAGTATGAAAAAACAGAAAATAAAAAAGATAAAAATCACATCCATCACCTACAGTATTGACTGTTAACATTTTGGAACATATATTTGCAATCATTGTTCTATGCATAGGTGTAATTTTAAGGCTTTATGTAGCCTAAATTTGTTAAAATCTGTATGAATATGTTCTCATCACTTTTATTGTCTGCATAATATTTCATCCTCCAAATGTACCATATTTTTTAACCAATGTATATTGTTCAACATTTAGATTGTTTTAAATTTTATGTTGTGATAATTCTGCTATAGACATTTTAGGAAAGCATTGAGTAGTACACCTATAATATTTTAATAAGGATAAACTCTGAAAAGTAGAATTTTTTTAATGGACTTTGGAATACTTGATCTTGGTGTGTCCATGCTTTGGATCTGTGTTATGCAGAGTAGACCAACTGCTCTAACAAACAACCTCAAAATCTCAGAGCCTTAATGCAACAAAGATTTATTTTGTGCTCACACAGGGTCTCATGAGGATGTTCTTTGTCAGTGGCTCTCCTCCAAGCAGTAAAGTCAGGATCCTGGCTACTTGAACTGTATGTTTCCACCATTGAGGAGTTAATGGGGACCATCCTAAGGTGACTCAAGATGTTTATGGCTGTGCCTGAAACAGGGAATAACACTTCAGCCCACAATTAGTTTCCTGTAACTCATAACCTTGACTCAATCTATCTAGATCTACCTAACTTTTATGACTCAATTCATCTATATGCAAGTGTGTGTTGGAGGTAGTAATGATAGCAAATAGTCTTTCTTTGTGCCCAAAAGGAATATGACATGTTTTGGTGAACATGTAGAATTGTTTCTGTCCAAGGAGCATTTTTCTTAACTTGATTAGCATGTTCATGCCTGTTGTCCCAACATGATTGTTCATAACACCTCTCTCGCTCTCTAGAGTGTCTTGGTTTATGTGGTAAATGAGGCTGGTCGGTTAGCTCAGTTGGATAGAGTACCACCTTGTAGCACCACAGTCAAGGGTTCAGATTCCCATACCTGCCAGCTGCCAAAAAAGGAAATATATGGTAAATGATATGGTCACCCCAGCCATGACTCAATACTGTCCAGACCCTGTAGTATTCTGAGTCCCTGCTCCCTAGGTCCAGGTTTCCTTCTGCTTCCCACACCATCCTCTGACATCTGCATTGCCTACCCAATGGTGGCTGGATGGGTACCTCTGAACGAGGAAACTGAGAACCGTTTCTAGAGCAGAGAGACCAGTGCTGATACAAGAAGGTAGATTTTAGTTTAAAATTTAAAAAAAGTCATTTCTACAATTAACATCATCCCCCAACAATTCAAATGGAGATGGGATTAGCATTTACCAGGGATATTATACAATGAATTCCTTACTTTCTTGAAAGGTTGGAATAGATATGTTCCCAAGTACTCTCAGCTCTATGGTTCTGTGATCTTAAATGACTTGGTCCACTTGGAATGGGGCCAACTGGGTCTTTTCATGGGGACTTTCATTGCTCTCAATTGCAGTCACTTAAAAGACATCTGTGATTTGAACTGGATCTCTAGATGAAGGGCTCAACAACAGTCTTCTAAAATAGCTTAATACTTGGGATATTTTCAATGTTTCAAAAAATGGAATTTCCTCTTTTTGCCTTAGGGAATTGCCACTAAAGAATCTAATACTGTGTCTTTTCAATTGAACTGATAAAAGCACGACTCTTCTTAAAGGCATTCTTTTCAAGTGCACCATATTCTCCACAATTCTGGTCATGTTTGCCGCAAGCGAAGGAAAGGAAACTGATTAGCTACACTCACGTGGTGTAATGGGTGATTGCGAGTCCCGATCCAGTTCTCCTTTAAGTCCCTAAGGGCTTGCTTTGACTCTAATGCCACATAAATTATTTTCTTTTCACTGTAAAACAAAGACAGAGGGAGAGAAAAGGGAGAAAGGGAGAGGGAGACATATCAGGGGGTTGTGGTGGGGAGAAATAAAAACGAATAGAAAATAAGACCAAGAAAGTAAAGAAAAAGATATAAAGTGATCACAGGCAAAGTGATATAATGGCTTTGCTTCCAAATTATGCATTGGTAGAATTTCCTAGTGATGGAACAGTTAAAAATATGCTCTAAAATATGCCTATTGTCAGACAAACTAGAGAAGAATAGTATAATTTCAGAAAACAAAACTATCATTAGGAACGATGAGAAAGCAAATAGAGAAGACAGTTAAGTTTCTGTTTTGACTTCACTCAGTATGAATAATAGCTTAAAACAGCAGATTCATATTTACAAATTTGAACATAAGTAGTCCAGTACATTTTTAATGGTGAACTTTTGTTTTTTCTTCTACTTTGGTTTCTTTCCCTCTTGGAGGCAAAGACCAAACCAAGGTCCACGAGCTTGGGCTTCCTGGTTAGTGTAGTTTCTGCTGCAACTGTGGAGTGCAGAGACTGGCACTGTGGTTGCCATCCACCTACTTTGTCTGTTCTCTCTCCCCCACTCCTCTCTTTTTCAGTTTCTCACAACCAAGTGATAATCACAACAAACTTGTTCCTAAATTGTTTTTCCTTTCAGAAATTACTTCTAAGTAAATCACACCATTCACCATTAGTAAAACAAAGTCCAAATTGTCTTAATTAAAAACTCTATCTTTCAATAAAGTAGATAATTTAGGAATTTCTAAGAATCATTTTAGATAAAAACAACTTTAGAGGTCTCAATGGATCTGATGAATCTGCTACAACCTTGTGGAGACATGAGAAAGGGAAAAACAAAGGAAAACATCCTCTCTCACAATAGCAAAGAATACCTAGTGTGGCACCTCTGACCATGAAAATAAAATACTAACAAAATTTTGCCAGAAGAGTTGCACATTGATCCCATACCAATGTGTCTGACTTTGCCTTAAGTTGTATTATCAATGATCACTCCTTAGCTTCCATGGTTTTAAATATCATCTAAAAGTTGTTGACATCAATGATATACCTGTATTCTTTATTTCAGTACTTAAAAGGTATTACTCATTTGGATTGTTTCTGATGAGAATCTAGGGGCATTTTCAAATTTGTTCTTCTGTAGGTACTATGTCTTTTTTCTCTTGTTATGTTTAAGATTTTTTCTTTATCACTGACTTTAAGCAATTTGATCATGATGTACCTCGTAGTTTTTTTCATGTTTCTTGTGCTTGGGGTTTGTTGAACTTCTTGGGTCTTTCATTTTCATCCAATTAGGAAAAATGTTGTCCATTAGTTTCCTAATGTTCTTTTCATCCCACCCCGTCTGGAGACCTCAATTAAGAGAAATCAGACCACTTGAAGTTATTCCACAGCTCACTTCTCTTCATCATTTTTATTCCTTTTTCTCTATCACTTCATTTTGCATGGTTTCTGTTGCCATGGCTTCAAGTTCACTGATCTTTTCTTCTATGTCTGATCTGCCATTAATCCCATCCGACATATTTATTTCTGACATTGTAATTTTCACCTCAAGAAGTTTGATTTTGGTTCCTTTCAATTTCCTATCTCTATACTTAGCTTTTTGAGCATGTGGAATAGAGTTAAAATAACTCTTTTACTGTTCTTGCCTCCTAATCCTAACATCTGTATCTGAGTCAGCTTAAACTGGTTTTTGTTCTCCTTAGTATGGGTCATTGTACATTTTAACTTGTTGAGTGCTGAACATGTTTGATTACTACAAGTATTCTTGAGCTTTATTCTGGGATACAGGTACATGGAAATAGTTTGATTCTTTTGAATCTTGCTTTTAAGATATGCTAAGTGAGACCAGACAAGTGCTCAGTCTAGGGTTTATTAATCTCTACTACTATGGCAAGGCCATTTTGGGTACTCTACTCAGTGCCTGCAAATCATGAGGTTTTTCATTCTGGCTAGTGGAGACAAGCACTACTTCTAGCCCTGTGTGAGTTCCAAGTACTCTTCAAGTGGTTCTTTCCTCAGCCTCGTGTAGTTTCCTCACATACACGCACTGATCTATACTTTGCTAAACACTTGATGGGAACCATATATAGATCTCTGGGATTCTTCTCCTGTGCAGCCTTCTCCGTTTTGGTACTCTGTCCTGTGAACTCTCCTTCCCTGACCTTCTAGGACTTCTGCTCCATCTCCTCAATTCAGAGAGTCTTTCAGGCTCTACCTGGGTTTCCCTACCTGTGCCACAGCAAGTAAACTAAACTCTCTCAAGGAAGTAAGCCAGGGCAATTGTACACTTCATCCCGTTGATTTCTTTCTCTGATATTACTGTCCTTTATTGTATGATATCAAGAGTCTTGAAAACTGTTGTATCACAGATTTTTCCAATTTGTTTGTTGTTTCAAATTAGGAATAAAGGATAAACCCAGAATCTATCACTCCATCATGATGAGAAGCAGAAGTTCTGTATGTCCAATTTTGACCTTTTTTTCTAGAGCTCCAACTACCCATTTAACATTACAACTTGAACGTCTAACAAACATTTCATATGTATCATGCACACAACTGAATTCTTTATTTCTTGCAAAAGATACTTTTAAATTCTCTTCTGTGCTGTAGCCATTCAAGCCAAAAATTCAGAATCAATCTCCTTCATTTCTCTCTTACACCCCACACCCTATTCCTCATCAAATACCATTAACTCCACCTTCCAAATACATTCCAAATCCAACTTCTTTTTACCTTAACTGATACCACCTTACTCCAAGACAACATCAGATTACTGCAATAGCCCAGTGTCAGTCAGGGATCTGGCAGGGATAAAAGACAGTACACACAGACTAATGAATTAGGAGAGAATTTAAAGAGATGATTTAAAAAGGTGAAGATAGGGTTAAGGAAGCCAACAAAGAAATGTTCTTTAACCCAGAGCTAGTAATAGCGGGAAGTGATTTCTACCCAAAGACCTGAAAGGACAAAGGGCAGGTGCAGGTACCAAAATTCAGGGAAATCAAGGACTATGTGGCTGTAGCTGTGGCTTTTGGGAGAAAGATACAGCCAACATTCAGCAATGTGGCAAGGAGGAACCGGGGAAGTAAAACACTGTCTTCACTCTCTTTTCAGTTTCCTGCTGATGGTTCCCTGGGCTGAACTCAACTGGAAGCCAGAGGTCAAACAAATTCATTGATGCAGCACAGAAAAATTATATTCTAGAGACCCAATGTGGAGACAGGTAGAGAGGGGGTCTAGAGAAGCAGATAGAAGTTACTGAGCACAGCCCCCAAGTGGTCTTCTCTTTCTGGGCAATCCCTCCTACGGTCTGTTCACAGCAGCCAGGGGGACCCTTTGAAAATATAGGCCTATTTATACCATATCAGTGCTTGAAATGCTGAAATGGCTTTCCTTGACACTTGGAATAAAATATAAAATCTTTACTATGATCTAAAGTTCCCACATGAGCTCATCCTTGGCTACTTTTCCAATGCGATCTCTAATTACTCTTCCTATCTCTTATTCTGCTCCAGCTACAGTGGCCTTCCTGCTGTTCCTCAATACTCCAGATTCCTTCCTGCTCTGAACTTGCTGTTCTCTCTTGCTGAAAGCTCTTTCACGTTCCTTTGTTTTATTAGGATTTTTTCCCCTTTTTTTATTAGCATATTCATTGCTACAAATCGTACTTATTCTATATGCCCCTTATCCTATCTCTCCCTTTCCTCTCTGTCCCCTCCTCCTTCCCCCTCTAATAACCACAGATTAACTGTTCCTCTGTTGGTTTGTTGCCTAGATGATCTGATCTGTCCAGTGCTGAGACAGGTGTGATCATGTCCTTCCTTGTTATCATAAATCAGATGCTTCTCCTATTACTCTGGAGTGTGCTTTGTGGAGAGAGAGGACCCCTTCACTCTTTTTTTTTTTTTTTTTTTTTCTCTACTGGTGCCTCTCTTTGCGTCAATGTAGTTGAGAGTCTGGTGTGACATCTGCATGGTGGCTGTGACTGCTGCTATAGTGATTAGCTGCTTTTGTGGCAGCCATGGCGATTGTGGTGGCTATGGTAGGCTACCCACATGAAGAAGGTATTTTTGGTGTGCTCTTTACCTGATTGCAGCTGGGTTTGGCTTTCCCTGGCTCCATGCCTCAGTGCCCCAGTCATTTGGGTTTTTGAGAGATCTTCTCAGATTGGTCCACATAAAATAGTAGCATCTGTTATTCTCTGTCTTGTCACCTTCTTACTTCATATTTCTTCATAGCAGTTATTACCATCTGTTTATTATCTCCCTTCCTCTGTTAGAATATAAGCTTCATGGGCTGGCCCCATGGCGCACTTGGGAGAGTGCAGCGCTGGGAGCGCAGTGACGCTCCCGCCGCGGGTTCAGATCCTATATAGGAATGGCCGGTGCGCTCACTGGCTGAGTGCGGTGCGGGCGACACCACACCAAGGGTTGCGATCCCCTTACCGGTCACGAAAAAAAACAAAAAAAAAAAAAAAAAAAAAAAAAAAAAAAA